>NC_088405.1:97645175-97692675 GCF_034236695.1 Oncorhynchus nerka | reverse complement strand
GAGAGAGAGAGAGAGAGAGAGAGAGACAGAGAGAGAGAGAGAGAGAGAGAGAGAGAGACAGAGAGAGAGAGACAGAGAGAGAGAGAGACAGAGAGAGAGAGGGAGGGAGAGAGAGACAGAGAGAGAGAGAGAGAGACAGAGCGAGAGAGACAGAGAGAGAGAGGGAGGGAGAGAGAGAGACAGAGAGAGAGAGAGAGAGAGAGCATATGTGTATCCAGGCTGACTTCAAACATCCGTCATACATTCACAGGGGGGGATAGAAGAACAGGGGACCTTACAATCATACACTAAAGCGGGAACCTAAAATAAAGTGTATAACGCTTTAAGGCTTTCCCCTTATTAAAACACCCTCTCTTGGTACAGTAAGGTGACGCGGCGGACCAGGTCGAGAAACCGGTGACGGCTATTGCGGGAGGAAGCCCGCTCACACCCAGCCAGACAGCTATCAGGGGATTAAACGGGGAAAAATACGATTTTCGGTGTCATTGTAGTTTATTTGTGCGTGGAAACCGAGTCTCCGTGTGCTAGTAGTTGTAGTATTAATATTATTATGTGTCGTCGTTTACAATGACGACGAAGCGAAAGTCAGCCAAGCTCCAGCTGCGCCGGTCGATCAGCGAGCAGCTGCGGGACTCCACGTCCAAGGCTTGGGATCTACTGTGGAGGAATGTCCGGGAGAGGCGCTTGGCAGGTCAGTCAATTGGGGCTTTTCGCTTCTCTGTTAACTATATAACCTAACTTTAAAACCCGCCCGGCGTAGAAGACACCGTTAGGCTACATTGATGTCATCTCCGCACTGCAAATGTATGAATTTAAAACTGTGCTGGGATGAATGAATTAAGAAACATTGAGTTTATTTTGAGGCTTAATATAATAATAATAATAATAACAGTATATGTAGAAATTCGCCTGTGATTCGTGACTATGGTAACCTCGGTGTGTGTGAAGACAAGGGCCAGTATTTTGGGAAGCTCGTGGTCAACTGTAGCCTAGTGTCCATTCATAACAAGCTGTGCATAAATAGGTGCCCTGTAGGCTTCTCTTTAGATCTAACAGTAGTCGTGTGCCAGTGGCCGATCGTGGGATTTAAGCCTTTATTAGTAGATTAGGTAGGCCTAATATTATCGATCATATTTATTAAACCGTCAACGGGCTATAGATTGTTTTTATTCAGATCGTTTCCAAGATTCGCCAACGGGCATCAAGTTGTTTTTAGGTCATTCCGTTTGTTGCTACACCTCCTGGGTGGGTCACTGCGCATAGCTGGTGTGTGTGTGTGTTTCAGCTGTCTGCCCTAATCTGTTTCATGTAATTACAAAGTGGTCAGCCTCTTAAACAAATTATACGCAAAACATTCCTTCATTCACATCCCAAATCTTACCCCCCACCTAACCCTGCACTGTTACTAGGGCTCTACAGCTAACCCTACACTGTTACTAGGGCTCTACAGCTAACCCTACACTGTTACTAGGGCTCTACAGCTAACCCTGCACTGTTACTAGGGCTCTACAGCTAACCCTACACTGTTACTAGGGCTCTACAGCTAACCCTACACTGTTACTAGGGCTCTACAGCTAACCCTACACTGTAACTAGGGCTCTACACCTAACCCTGCACTGTTACTAGGGCTCTACAGCTAACCCTAGGGCTAACCCTACACTGTTACTAGGGCTCTACAGCTAACCCTACACTGTTACTAGGGCTCTATAGCTAACCCTACACTGTTACTAGGGCTCTACAGCTAACCCTACACTGTTACTAGGGCTCTACAGCTAACCCTACAGCTAACCCTACACTGTTACTAGGGCTCTACAGCTAACCCTACACTGTTACTAGAGCTCTACAGCTCTACAGCTAACCCTACACTGTTACTAGGGCTCTACAGCTAACCCTACACTGTTACTAGGGCTCTACAGCTAACCCTACACTGTTACTAGGGCTCTACAGCTAACCCTACACTGTTACTAGGGCTCTACAGCTAACCCTACACTGTTACTAGGGCTCTACAGCTAACCCTACACTGTTACTAGAGCTCTACAGCTAACCCTACACTGTTACTAGGGCTCTACAGCTAACCCTACACTGTTACTAGGGCTCTACAGCTAACCCTACACTGTTACTAGGGCTCTACAGCTAACCCTAACCTACAGCTACACTGTTAGCTAACCCTACACTGTTACTAGGGCTCTACAGCTAACCCTACACTGTTACTAGGGCTAAACCTACAGCTAACCCTACACTGTTACTAGGGCTCTACAGCTAACCCTACACTGTTACTAGGGCTCTACAGCTAACCCTACACTGTTACTAGGGCTCTACAGCTAACCCTACACTGTTACTAGGGCTCTACAGCTAACCCTACACTGTTACTAGGGCTCTACAGCTAACCCTACACTGTTACACTGTTACTAGGGCTCTACACAGCTAACCCTACAGCTAACCCTACACTGTTACTAGGGCTCTACAGCTAACCCTACAGCTAACCCTACACTGTTACTAGGGCTCTACAGCTAACCCTACAGCTAACCCTACACTGTTACTAGGGCTCTACAGCTAACCCTAGGGCTAACCCTACACTGTTACTAGGGCTCTACAGCTAACCCTACACTGTTACTAGGGCTCTACAGCTAACCCTACACTGTTACTAGGGCTCTACAGCTAACCCTACACTGTTACTAGAGCTCTAGAGCTAACCCTACACTGTTACTAGGGCTCTACAGCTAACCCTACACTGTTACTAGAGCTCTACAGCTAACCCTACACTGTTACTAGGGCTCTACAGCTAACCCTACACTGTTACTAGAGCTCTACAGCTAACTACACTGTTACTAGCTAACCCTACACTGTTACTAGGGCTCTACAGCTAACCCTACACTGTTACTAGGGCTCTACAGCTAACCCTACACTGTTACACTACAGTAACCCTACACTGTTACTAGAGCTCTACAGCTAACCCTACACTGTTACTAGGGCTCTACAGCTAACCCTACACTGTTACTAGGGCTCTACAGCTAACCCTACACTGTTACTAGGGCTCTACAGTTACTAGAGCTCTACAGCTAACCCTACACTGTTACTAGGGCTCTACAGCTAACCCTACACTGTTACTAGGGCTCTACAGCTAACCCTACACTGTTACTAGGGCTCTACAGCTAACCCTACACTGTTACTAGAGCTCTACAGCTAACCCTACAGCTAACCCTACACTGTTACTAGGGCTCTACAGCTAACCCTACACTGTTACTAGGGCTCTACAGCTAACCCTACACTGTTACTAGGGCTCTACAGCTAACCCTACACTGTTACTAGGGCTCTACAGCTAACCCTACACTGTTACTAGGGCTCTACAGCTAACCCTACACTGTTACTAGGGCTCTACAGCTAACCCTACACTGTTACTAGAGCTCTACAGCTAACCCTACACTGTTACTAGGGCTCTACAGCTAACCCTACACTGTTACTAGAGCTCTACAGCTAACCCTACACTGTTACTAGGGCTCTACAGCTAACCCTACACTGTTACTAGCTCTACAGCTAACCCTACACTGCTCTACAGCTAACCCTACACTGTTACTAGGGCTCTACAGCTAACCCTACACTGTTACTAGGGCTCTACAGCTAACCCTACACTGTTACTAGAGCTCTACAGCTAACCCTACACTGTTACTAGGGCTCTACAGCTAACCCTACACTGTTACTAGAGCTCTACAGCTAACCCTACACTGTTACTAGGGCTCTACAGTTAACCCTACACTGTTACTAGGGCTCTACAGCTAACCCTACACTGTTACTAGGGCTCTACAGCTAACCCTACACTGTTACTAGGGCTCTACAGCTAACCCTACACTGTTACTAGAGCTCTACAGCTAACCCTACACTGTTACTAGGGCTCTACAGCTAACCCTACACTGTTACTAGAGCTCTACAGCTAACCCTACACTGTTACTAGGGCTCTACAGCTAACCCTACACTGTTACTAGGGCTCTACAGCTAAACCTACACTGTTACTAGGGCTCTACAGCTAACCCTACACTGTTACTAGGGCTCTACAGCTAACCCTACACTGTTACTAGGGCTCAACAGCTAACCCTACACTGTCACTAGAGCTCTACAGCTAACCCTACACTGTTACTAGAGCTCTACAGCTAAACCTACACTGTTACTAGGGCTCTACAGCTAACCCTACACTGTTACTAGGGCTCTACAGCTAACCCTACACTGTTACTAGGGCTCTACAGCTAACCCTACACTGTTACTAGGGCTCTACAGCTAACCCTACAGCTAACCCTACACTGTTACTAGAGCTCTACAGCTAACCCTACACTGTTACTAGAGCTCTACAGCTAACCCTACACTGTTACTAGAGCTCTACAGCTAACCCTACACTGTTACTAGGGCTCTACCGCTAACCCTACACTGTTACTAGGGCTCTACAGCTAACCCTACACTGTTACTAGGGCTCTACAGCTAACCCTACACTGTTACTAGGGCTCTACAGCTAACCCTACACTGTTACTAGGGCTCTACAGCTAACCCTACAATGTTACTAGGGCTCTACAGCTACCCCTACACTGTTACTAGGGCTCTACAGCTAACCCTACACTGTTAATAGGGCTCTACAGCTAAACCTACAGCTAACCCTACACTGTTACTAGGGCTCTACAGCCAACCCTACACTGTTACTAGGGCTCTACAGCTAACCCTACACTGTTACTAGGGCTCTACAGCTAACCCTACACTGTTACTAGGGCTCTACAGCTAACCCTACACTGTTACTAGGGCTATACAGCTAACCCTACACTGTTACTAGGGCTCTACAGCTAACCCTACACTGTTACTATAGCTCTACAGCTAACCCTACACTGTTACTAGAGCTCTACAGCTAACCCTACACTGTTACTAGGGCTCTACAGCTAACCCTACACTGTTACTAGGGCTCTACAGCTAACCCTACACTGTTACTAGGGCTCTACAGCTAACCCTACACTGTTACTAGGGCTCTACAGCTAACCCTACACTGTTACTAGGGCTCTACAGCTAAACCTACAGCTAACCCTACACTGTTACTAGGGCTCTACAGCTAACCCTACACTGTTACTAGGGCTCTACAGCTAACCCTACACTGTTACTAGGGCTCTACAGCTAACCCTACACTGTTACTAGGGCTCTACAGCTAACCCTACACTGTTAGTAGGGCTCTACAGCTAACCCTACACTGTTACTAGGGCTCTACAGCTAACCCTACAGCTAACCCTACACTGTTACTAGAGCTCTACAGCTAACCCTACAGCTAACCCTACACTGTTACTAGGGCTCTACAGCTAACCCTACATCTAACCCTACACTGTTACTAGGGCTCTACAGCTAACCCTAGGGCTAACCCTACACTGTTACTAGGGCTCTACAGCTAACCCTACACTGTTACTAGGGCTCTACAGCTAACCCTACACTGTTACTAGGGCTCTACAGCTAACCATACACTGTTACTAGAGCTCTAGAGCTAACCCTACACTGTTACTAGGGCTCTACAGCTAACCCTACACTGTTACTAGAGCTCTACAGCTAACCCTACAGCTAACCCTACACTGTTACTAGAGCTCTACAGCTAACCCTACAGCTAACCCTACACTGTTACTAGGGCTCTACAGCTAACCCTACACTGTTACTAGCGGTCTACAGCTAACCCTACACTGTTACTAGGGCTCTACAGCTAACCCTACACTGTTACTAGAGCTCTACAGCTAACCCTACACTGTTACTAGGGCTCTACAGCTAACCCTACACTGTTACTAGGGCTCTACAGCTAACCCTACACTGTTACTAGGGCTCTACAGCTAACCCTACACTGTTACTAGAGCTCTACAGCTAACCCTACAGCTAACCCTACACTGTTACTAGAGCTCTACAGCTAACCCTACAGCTAACCCTACACTGTTACTAGGGCTCTACAGCTAACCCTACACTGTTACTAGGGCTCTACAGCTAACCCTAGGGCTAACCCTACACTGTTACTAGGGCTCTACAGCTAACCCTACACTGTTACTAGGGCTCTACAGCTAACCCTACACTGTTACTAGGGCTCTACAGCTAACCCTACAGCTAACCCTACACTTTTACTAGAGCTCTACAGCTAACCCTACACTGTTACTAGGGCTCTACAGCTAACCCTACACTGTTACTAAGGCTCTACAGCTAACCCTACACTGTTACTAGGGCTCTACAGCTAACCCTACACTGTTACTAGGGCTCTACAGCTAACCCTACACTGTTACTAGGGCTCTACAGCTAACCCTACACTGTTACTAGGGCTCTACAGCTAACCCTACACTGTTACTAGGGCTCTACAGCTAACCCTACACTGTTACTAGAGCTCTACAACTAACCCTACAGCTAACCCTACACTGTTACTAGGGCTCTACAGCTAACCCTACAGCTAACCCTACACTGTTAATAGGGCTCTACAGTTAACCCTACACTGTTACTAGGGCTCTACAGCTAACCCTACACTGTTACTAGGGCTCTACAGCTAACCCTACACTGTTACTAGGGCTCTACAGCTAACCCTACACTGTTACTAGAGCTCTACAGCTAACCCTACACTGTTACTAGGGCTCTACAGCTAACCCTACACTGTTACTAGAGCTCTACAGCTAACCCTACACTGTTACTAGGGCTCTACAGCTAACCCTACACTGTTACTAGGGCTCTACAGCTAACCCTACACTGTTACTAGAGCTCTACAGCTAACCCTACACTGTTACTAGGGCTCTACAGCTAACCCTACACTGTTACTAGAGCTCTACAGCTAACCCTACACTGTTACTAGGGCTCTACAGTTAACCCTACACTGTTACTAGGGCTCTACAGCTAACCCTACACTGTTACTAGGGCTCTACAGCTAACCCTACACTGTTACTAGGGCTCTACAGCTAACCCTACACTGTTACTAGAGCTCTACAGCTAACCCTACACTGTTACTAGGGCTCTACAGCTAACCCTACACTGTTACTAGAGCTCTACAGCTAACCCTACACTGTTACTAGGGCTCTACAGCTAACCCTACACTGTTAATAGAGCTCTACAGCTAACCCTACACTGTTACTAGGGCTCTACAGCTAACCCTACACTGTTACTAGGGCTCTACAGCTAACCCTACACTGTTACTAGGGCTCAACAGCTAACCCTACACTGTCACTAGAGCTCTACAGCTAACCCTACACTGTTACTAGAGCTCTACAGCTAAACCTACACTGTTACTAGGGCTCTACAGCTAACCCTACACTGTTACTAGGGCTCTACAGCTAACCCTACACTGTTACTAGGGCTCTACAGCTAACCCTACACTGTTACTAGGGCTCTACAGCTAACCCTACAGCTAACCCTACACTGTTACTAGAGCTCTACAGCTAACCCTACACTGTTACTAGAGCTCTACAGCTAACCCTACACTGTTACTAGAGCTCTACAGCTAACCCTACACTGTTACTAGGGCTCTACAGCTAACCCTACACTGTTACTAGGGCTCTACAGCTAACCCTACACTGTTACTAGGGCTCTACAGCTAACCCTACACTGTTACTAGGGCTCTACAGCTAACCCTACACTGTTACTAGGGCTCTACAGCTAACCCTACAATGTTACTAGGGCTCTACAGCTACCCCTACACTGTTACTAGGGCTCTACAGCTAACCCTACACTGTTAATAGGGCTCTACAGCTAAACCTACAGCTAACCCTACACTGTTACTAGGGCTCTACAGCCAACCCTACACTGTTACTAGGGCTCTACAGCTAACCCTACACTGTTACTAGGGCTCTACAGCTAACCCTACACTGTTACTAGGGCTCTACAGCTAACCCTACACTGTTACTAGGGCTATACAGCTAAACCTACAGCTAACCCTACACTGTTACTAGGGCTCTACAGCTAACCCTACACTGTTACTAGGGCTCTACAGCTAACCCTACACTGTTACTAGGGCTCTACAGCTAACCCTACACTGTTACTAGGGCTCTACAGCTAACCCTACACTGTTAGTAGGGCTCTACAGCTAACCCTACACTGTTACTAGGGCTCTACAGCTAACCCTACAGCTAACCCTACACTGTTACTAGAGCTCTACAGCTAACCCTACAGCTAACCCTACACTGTTACTAGGGCTCTATGTTACTAGGGCTCTACAGCTAACCCTACACTGTTACTAGGGCTCTACAGCTAACCCTAGGGCTAACCCTACACTGTTACTAGGGCTCTACAGCTAACCCTACACTGTTACTAGGGCTCTACAGCTAACCCTACACTGTTACTAGGGCTCTACAGCTAACCCTACAGCTAACCCTACACTGTTACTAGAGCTCTAGAGCTAACCCTACACTGTTACTAGGGCTCTACAGCTAACCCTACACTGTTACTAGAGCTCTACAGCTAACCCTGCAGCTAACCCTACACTGTTACTAGGGCTCTACAGCTAACCCTACAGCTAACCCTACACTGTTACTAGAGCTCTAGAGCTAACCCTACACTGTTACTAGGGCTCTACAGCTAACCCTACACTGTTACTAGAGCTCTACAGCTAACCCTGCAGCTAACCCTACACTGTTACTAGGGCTCTACAGCTAACCCTACACTGTTACTAGGGCTCTACAGCTAACCCTACACTGTTACTAGGGCTCTACAGATAACCCTACACTGTTACTAGGGCTCTACAGCTAACCCTACAGCTAACCCTACACTGTTACTAGAGCTCTACAGCTAACCCTACAGCTAACCCTACACTGTTACTAGGGCTCTACAGCTAACCCTACACTGTTACTAGGGATCTACAGCTAACCCTAGGGCTAACCCTACACTGTTACTAGGGCTCTACAGCTAACCCTACACTGTTACTAGGGCTCTACAGCTAACCCTACACTGTTACTAGGGCTCTACAGCTAACCCTACAGCTAACCCTACACTTTTACTAGAGCTCTACAGCTAACCCTACACTGTTACTAGGGCTCTACAGCTAATCCTACACTGTTACTAGAGCTCTACAGCTAACCCTACAGCTAACCCTACACTGTTACTAGGGCTCTACAGCTAACCCTACACTGTTACTAGGGCTCTACAGCTAACCCTACACTGTTACTAGGGCTCTACAGCTAACCCTACACTGTTACTAGAGCTCTACAGCTAACCCTACACTGTTACTAGGGCTCTACAGCTAACCCTACACTGTTACTAGAGCTCTACAGCTAACCCTACACTGTTACTAGGGCTCTACAGCTAACCCTACACTGTTACTAGGCTCTACAGCTAACCCTACACTGTTACTAGGGCTCTACAGCTAACCCTACACTGTTACTAGGGCTCTACAGCTAACCCTACACTGTTACTAGGGCTCTACAGCTAACCCTACACTGTTACTAGGGCTCTACAGCTAACCCTACAGCTAACCCTACACTGTTACTAGGCTCTACAGCTAACCCTACACTGTTACTAGGGCTCTACAGCTAACCCTACACTGTTACTAGAGCTCTACAGCTAACCCTACACTGTTACTAGGCTCTACAGCTAACCCTACACTGTTACTAGGGCTCTACAGCTAACCCTACACTGTTACTAGGGCTCTACAGCTAACCCTACACTGTTACTAGGCTCTACAGCTAACCCTACACTGTTACTAGGGCTCTACAGCTAACCCTACACTGTTACTAGGGCTCTACAGCTACACTGTTACTAGGGCTCTACAGCTAACCCTACACTGTTACTAGGCTCTACAGCTAACCCTACACTGTTAACTCCTACAGCTAACCCACTGTTACTAGGGCTCTACAGCTAACCCTACACTGTTACTAGGGCTCTACAGCTAACCCTACACTGTTACTAGGGCTCTACAGCTAACCCTACAGCTAACCCTACACTGTTACTAGGGCTCTACAGCTAACCCCTACACTGTTACTAGGGCTCTACAGTAACCCTACTAGGGCTCTACAGCTAACCCTACACTGTTACTAGGGCTCTACAGCTAACCCTACACTGTTACTAGGGCTCTACAGCTAACCCTACACTGTTACTAGGGCTCTACAGCTAACCCTACACTGTTACTAGGGCTCTACAGCTAACCCTACAGCTAACCCTACACTGTTACTAGGGCTCTACAGCTAACCCTACACTGTTACTAGGGCTCTACAGCTAACCCTACACTGTTACTAGGGCTCTACAGCTAAACAGCTAACCCTACACTGTTACTAGGCTCTACAGCTAACCCTACAGCTAACCCTACACTGTTACTAGGCTCTACAGCTAACCCTACACTGTTACTAGGGCTCTACAGCTAACCCTACACTGTTACTAGAGCTCTACAGCTAACCCTACACTGTTACCTACAGCTAACCCTACACTGTTACTAGGGCTCTACAGCTAACCCTACACTGTTACTAGGGCTCTACAGCTAACCCTACACTGTTACTAGGGCTCTACAGCTAACCCTACACTGTTACTAGGCTCTACAGCTAACCCTACACTGTTACTAGGGCTCTACAGCTAACCCTACACTGTTACCTACAGCTAACCCTACACTGTTACTAGAGCTCTACAGCTAACCCTAAGCTAACCCTACACTGTTACTAGGGCTCTACAGCTAACCCTACACTGTTACTAGGGCTCTACAGCTAACCCTACACTGTTACTAGGGCTCTACAGCTAACCCTACACTGTTACTAGGGCTCTACAGCTAACCCTACACTGTTACTAGGCTCTACAGCTAACCCTACACTGTTACTAGAGCTCTACAGCTAACCCTACACTGTTACTAGGGCTAACCCTACACTGTTACTAGGGCTCTACAGCTAACCCTACACTGTTACTAGAGCTCTACAGCTAACCCTACACTGTTACTAGGGCTCTACAGCTAACCCTACACTGTTACTAGGGCTCTACAGCTAACCCTACACTGTTACTAGGCTCTACAGCTAACCCTACACTGTTACTAGGGCTCTACAGCTAACCCTACACTGTTACTAGGGCTCTACAGCTAACCCTACACTGTTACTAGGGCTCTACAGCTAACCCTACACTGTTACTAGGGCTCTACAGCTAACCCTACACTGTTACTAGGGCTCTACAGCCCTACAGCTAACCCTACACTGTTACTAGGGCTCTACAGCTAACCCTACACTGTTACTAGGGCTCTACAGCTAACCCTACACTGTTACTAGGGCTCTACAGCTAACCCTACACTGTTACTAGGGCTCTACAGCTAACCTACAGCTAACCCTACACTGTTACTAGGGCTCTACAGCTAACCCTACACTGTTACTAGGCTCTACAGCTAACCCTACACTGTTACTAGGGCTCTACAGCTAACCCTACACTGTTACTAGGGCTCTACAGCTAACCCTACACTGTTACTAGGGCTCTACAGCTAACCCTACACTGTTACTAGGGCTCTACAGCTAACCCTACAGCTAACCCTACACTGTTACTAGGCTCTACAGCTAACCCTACAACCCTACACTGTTACTAGGGCTCTACAGCTAACCCTACACTGTTACTAGGCTCTACAGCTAACCCTACACTGTTACTAGGGCTCTACAGCTAACCCTACACTGTTACTAGGGCTCTACAGCTAACCCTACACTGTTACTAGGGCTCTACAGCTAACCCTACACTGTTACTAGAGCTCTACAGCTAACCCTACAGCTAACCCTACACTGTTACTAGGGCTCTACAGCTCTACAGCTAACCCTACACTGTTACTAGGGCTCTACAGCTAACCCTACACTGTTACTAGGGCTCTACAGCTAACCCTACACTGTTACTAGGGCTCTACAGCTAACCCTACACTGTTACTAGGGCTCTACAGCTAACCCTACACTGTTACTAGAGCTACAGCTAACCCTACACTGTTACTAGGGCTCTACAGCTAACCCTACACTGTTACTAGGCTCTACAGCTAACCCTACACTGTTACTAGGGCTCTACAGCTAACCCTACACTGTTACTAGGCTCTACAGCTAACCCTACAGCTAACCCTACACTGTTACTAGGGCTCTACAGCTAACCCTACACTGTTACTAGGGCTCTACAGCTAACCCTACACTGTTACTAGGCTCTACAGCTAACCCTACACTGTTACTAGGCTCTACAGCTAACCCTACACTGTTACTAGAGGCTAACCCTACAGCTAACCCTACACTGTTACTAGAGCTCTACAGCTAACCCTACACTGTTACTAGGGCTCTACAGCTAACCCTACACTGTTACTAACCCTACAGCTAACCCTACACTGTTACTAGGGCTCTACAGCTAACCCTACACTGTTACTAGGGCTCTACAGCTAACCCTACACTGTTACTAGGGCTCTACAGCTAACCCTACACTGTTACTAGGGCTCTACAGCTAACCCTACACTGTTACTAGGGCTCTACAGCTAACCCTACACTGTTACTACTACAGCTAACCCTACAGCTAACCCTACACTGTTACTAGGGCTCTACAGCTAACCCTACACTGTTACTAGGCTCTACAGCTAACCCTACACTGTTACTAGGCTCTACAGCTAACCCTAGGGCTAACCCTACACTGTTACTAGGGCTCTACAGCTAACCCTACACTGTTACTAGGGCTCTACAGCTAACCCTACACTGTTACAGGGCTCTACAGCTAACCCTACACTGTTACTAGGCTCTACAGCTAACCCTACACTGTTACTAGGGCTCTACAGCTAACCCTACACTGTTACTAGAGCTCTACAGCTAACCCTACACTGTTACTAGGGCTCTACAGCTAACCCTACACTGTTACTAGGGCTCTACAGCTAACCCTACACTGTTACTAGGGCTCTACAGCTAACCCTACACTGTTACTAGAGCTCTACAGCTAACCCTACACTGTTACTAGGGCTCTACAGCTAACCCTACACTGTTACTAGGGCTCTACAGCTAACCCTACACTGTTACTAGGGCTCTACAGCTAACCCTACACTGTTACTAGGGCTCTACAGCTAACCCTACACTGTTACTAGGGCTCTACAGCTAACCCTACACTGTTACTAGAGCTCTACAGCTAACCCTACACTGTTACTAGGGCTCTACAGCTAACCCTACACTGTTACTAGGCTCTACAGCTAACCCTACACTGTTACTAGGGCTCTACAGCTAACCCTACACTGTTACTAGGGCTCTACAGCTAACCCTACACTGTTACTAGGCTCTACAGCTAACCCTACACTGTTACTAGGGCTCTACAGCTAACCCTACACTGTTACTAGAGCTCTACAGCTAACCCTACACTGTTACTAGGGCTCTACAGCTAACCCTACACTGTTACTAGGGCTCTACAGCTAACCCTACACTGTTACTAGGGCTCTACAGCTAACCCTACACTGTTACTAGGGCTCTACAGCTAACCCTACACTGTTACTAGAGCTCTACAGCTAACCCTACACTGTTACTAGGGCTCTACAGCTAACCCTACACTGTTACTAGGCTCTACAGCTAACCCTACACTGTTACTAGGCTCTACAGCTAACCCTACACTGTTACTAGGGCTCTACAGCTAACCCTACACTGTTACTAGGGCTCTACAGCTAACCCTACACTGTTACTAGGGCTCTACAGCTAACCCTACACTGTTACTAGGGCTCTACAGCTAACCCTACACTGTTACTAGGGCTCTACAGCTAACCCTACACTGTTACTAGGGCTCTACAGCTAACCCTACACTGTTACTAGGGCTCTACAGCTAACCCTACACTGTTACTAGGGCTCTACAGCTAACCCTACACTGTTACTAGAGCTCTACAGCTAACCCTACACTGTTACTAGGGCTCTACAGCTAACCCTACAGCTAACCCTACACTGTTACTAGGGCTCTACAGCTAACCCTACACTGTTACTAGGGCTCTACAGCTAACCCTACACTGTTACTAGAGCTCTACAGCTAACCCTACACTGTTACTAGGGCTCTACAGCTAACCCTACACTGTTACTAGGGCTCTACAGCTAACCCTACACTGTTACTAGGGCTCTACAGCTAACCCTACACTGTTACTAGGGCTCTACAGCTAACCCTACACTGTTACTAGGGCTCTACAGCTAACCCTACACTGTTACTAGGGCTCTACAGCTAACCCTACACTGTTACTAGGGCTCTACAGCTAACCCTACACTGTTACTAGGCTACAGCTAAACCTACAGCTAACCCTACACTGTTACTAGGGCTCTACAGCTAACCCTACACTGTTACTAGGGCTCTACAGCTAACCCTACACTGTTACTAGGGCTCTACAGCTAACCCTACACTGTTACTAGGGCTCTACAGCTAACCCTACACTGTTACTAGGGCTCTACAGCTAACCCTACACTGTTACTAGGGCTCTACAGCTAACCCTACACTGTTACTAGGGCTCTACAGCTAACCCTACACTGTTACTAGAGCTCTACAGCTAACCCTACACTGTTACTAGGGCTCTACAGCTAACCCTACACTGTTACTAGGGCTCTACAGCTAACCCTACACTGTTACTAGGGCTCTACAGCTAACCCTACACTGTTACTAGGGCTCTACAGCTAACCCTACACTGTTACTAGGGCTCTACAGCTAAACCTACAGCTAACCCTACACTGTTACTAGGGCTCTACAGCTAACCCTACACTGTTACTAGGGCTCTACAGCTAACCCTACACTGTTACTAGGGCTCTACAGCTAACCCTACACTGTTACTAGGGCTCTACAGCTAACCCTACACTGTTACTAGGGCTCTACAGCTAACCCTACACTGTTACTAGGGCTCTACAGCTAACCCTACAGCTAACCCTACACTGTTACTAGGGCTCTAACCCTACAGCTAACCCTACACTGTTACTAGGGGCTCTACAGCTAACCCTACACTGTTACTAGGCTCTCTAACCCAGCTAACCCTACACTGTTACTAGGGCTCTACAGCTAACCCTACACTGTTACTAGGGCTCTACAGCTAACCCTACACTGTTACTAGGGCTCTACAGCTAACCCTACACTGTTACTAGAGCTCTACAGCTAACCCTACACTGTTACTAGGGCTCTACAGCTAACCCTACACTGTTACTAGAGGCTCTACAGCTAACCCTACACTGTTACTAGGCTCTACAGCTAACCCTACAGCTAACCCTACACTGTTACTAGGCTCTACAGCTAACCCTACACTGTTACTAGGGGCTACACTACAGCTACAGCTAACCCTACACTGTTACTAGGGCTCTACAGCTAACCCTACACTGTTACTAGGGCTCTACAGCTAACCCTACACTGTTACTAGGGCTCTACAGCTAACCCTACACTGTTACTAGGGCTCTACAGCTAACCCTACACTGTTACTAGGGCTCTACAGCTAACCCTACAGCTAACCCTACACTGTTACTAGGCTCTACAGCTAACCCTACAGCTAACCCTACACTGTTACTAGGGCTCTACAGCTAACCCTACACTGTTACTAGGGCTCTACAGCTAAACACTGTTACTAGGGCTAACACTACACTGTTACTAGGGCTCTACAGCTAACCCTACACTGTTACTAGGGCTCTACAGCTAACCCTACACTGTTACTAGGGCTCTACAGCTAAACCCTACAGCTAACCCTACACTGTTACTAGAGCTCTACAGCTAACCCTACACTGTTACTAGGGCTAACCCTACAGCTAACCCTACACTGTTACTAGGGCTCTACAGCTAACCCTACAGCTAACTACACTGTTACTAGGGCTCTACAGCTAACCCTACACTGTTACTAGGGCTCTACAGCTAACCCTACAGCTAACCCTACACTGTTACTAGAGCTCTACAGCTAACCCTACACTGTTACTAGGGCTCTACAGCTAACCCTACACTGTTTAGAGCTCTAGGGCTCTACAGCTAACCCTACACTGTTACTAGGGCTCTACAGCTAACCCTACAGCTAACCCTACACTGTTACTAGGGCTCTACAGCTAACCCTACACTGTTACTAGGGCTCTACAGCTAACCCTACACTGTTACTAGGGCTCTACAGCTAACCCTACACTGTTACTAGGGCTCTACAGCTAACCCTACACTGTTACTAGAGCTCTACAGCTAACCCTACACTGTTACTAGGGCTCTACAGCTAACCCTACACTGTTACTAGGGCTCTACAGCTAACCCTACACTGTTACTAGGGCTCTACAGCTAACCCTACACTGTTACTAGGCTCTACAGCTAACCCTACACTGTTACTAGGGCTCTACAGCTAACCCTACACTGTTACTAGGGCTCTACAGCTAACCCTACACTGTTACTAGGGCTCTACAGCTAACCCTACACTGTTACTAGGGCTCTACAGCTAACCCTACACTGTTACTAGGGCTCTACAGCTAACCCTACACTGTTACTAGGGCTCTACAGCTAACCCTACACTGTTACTAGGGCTCTACAGCTAACCCTACACTGTTACTAGAGCTCTACAGCTAACCCTACACTGTTACTAGGGCTCTACAGCTAACCCTACACTGTTACTAGGCTCTACAGCTAACCCTACACTGTTACTAGGGCTCTACAGCTAACCCTACACTGTTACTAGAGCTCTACAGCTAACCCTACACTACTAGGGCTCTACAGCTAACCCTACACTGTTACTAGGGCTCTACAGCTAACCCTACACTGTTACTAGGGCTCTACAGCTAACCCTACACTGTTACTAGGCTCTACAGCTAACCCTACACTGTTACTAGGCTCTACAGCTAACCCTACACTGTTACTAGGGCTCTACAGCTAACCCTACACTGTTACTAGGGCTCTACAGCTAACCCTACACTGTTACTAGGGCTCTACAGCTAACCCTACACTGTTACTAGGGCTCTACAGCTAACCCTACAGCTAACCCTACACTGTTACTAGAGCTCTACAGCTAACCCTACACTGTTACTAGAGCTCTACAGCTAACCCTACACTGTTACTAGAGCTCTACAGCTAACCCTACACTGTTACTAGGGCTCTACAGCTAACCCTACACTGTTACTAGGGCTCTACAGCTAACCCTACACTGTTACTAGGGCTCTACAGCTAACCCTACAACTACAGCTAACCCTACACTGTTACTAGGGCTCTACAGCTAACCCTACACTGTTACTAGGGCTCTACAGCTAACCCTACACTGTTACTAGGGCTCTACAGCTAACCCTACACTGTTACTAGGGCTCTACAGCTAACCCTACACTGTTACTAGGGCTCTACAGCTAACCCTACACTGTTACTAGGGCTCTACAGCTAACCCTACACTGTTACTAGGGCTCTACAGCTAACCCTACACTGTTACTAGGGCTCTACAGCTAACCCTACACTGTTACTAGGGCTCTACAGCAGCTAACCCTACACTGTTACTAGGGCTCTACAGCTAACCCTACACTGTTACTAGGGCTCTACAGCTAACCCTACACTGTTACTAGGGCTCTACAGCTAACCCTACACTGTTACTAGGGCTCTACAGCTAACCCTACACTGTTACTAGGGCTCTACAGCTAACCCTACACTGTTACTAGGGCTCTACAGCTAACCCTACAGCTAACCCTACACTGTTACTAGAGCTCTACAGCTAACCCTACAGCTAACCCTACACTGTTACTAGGGCTCTATGTTACTAGGGCTCTACAGCTAACCCTACACTGTTACTAGGGCTCTACAGCTAACCCTAGGGCTAACCCTACACTGTTACTAGGGCTCTACAGCTAACCCTACACTGTTACTAGGGCTCTACAGCTAACCCTACACTGTTACTAGGGGCTAACCCTACAGCTAACCCTACACTGTTACTAGGGCTCTACAGCTAACCCTACACTGTTACTAGGGCTCTACAGCTAACCCTACACTGTTACTAGAGCTCTACAGCTAACCCTGCAGCTAACCCTACACTGTTACTAGGGCTCTACAGCTAACCCTACAGCTAACCCTACACTGTTACTAGAGCTCTAGAGCTAACCCTACACTGTTACTAGGGCTCTACAGCTAACCCTACACTGTTACTAGAGCTCTACAGCTAACCCTGCAGCTAACCCTACACTGTTACTAGGGCTCTACAGCTAACCCTACACTGTTACTAGGGGTCTACAGCTAACCCTACACTGTTACTAGGGCTCTACAGCTAACCCTACACTGTTACTAGAGCTCTACAGCTAACCCTACAGCTAACCCTACACTGTTACTAGAGGCTCTACAGCTAACCCTACACTGTTACTAGGGCTCTACAGCTAACCCTACACTGTTACTAGGGCTCTACAGCTAACCCTAGGGCTAACCCTACACTGTTACTAGGGCTCTACAGCTAACCCTACACTGTTACTAGGGCTCTACAGCTAACCCTACACTGTTACTAGGGCTCTACAGCTAACCCTACACTGTTACTAGAGCTCTACAGCTAACCCTACACTGTTACTAGGGCTCTACAGCTAACCCTACACTGTTACTAGAGCTCTACAGCTAACCCTACAGCTAACCCTACACTGTTACTAGGGCTCTACAGCTAACCCTACACTGTTACTAGGCTCTACAGCTAACCCTACACTGTTACTAGGGCTCTACAGCTAACCCTACACTGTTACTAGGGCTCTACAGCTAACCCTACACTGTTACTAGAGCTCTACAGCTAACCCTACACTGTTACTAGAGCTCTACAGCTAACCCTACACTGTTACTAGGGCTCTACAGCTAACCCTACACTGTTACTAGGGCTCTACAGCTAACCCTACACTGTTAATAGGGCTCTACACCTAACCCTACACTGTTACTAGAGCTCTACAGCTAACCCTACACTGTTACTAGAGCTCTACAGCTAACCCTACACTGTTACTAGAGCTCTACAGCTAACCCTACAGCTAACCCTACACTGTTACTAGGGCTCTACAGCTAACCCTACACTGTTACTAGAGCTCTACAGCTAACCCTACACTGTTACTAGGCTCTACAGCTAACCCTACACTGTTACTACAGTTACTAGGGCTCTACAGCTAACCCTACACTGTTACTAGGGCTCTACAGCTAACCCTACACTGTTACTAGGGCTCTACAGCTAACCCTACACTGTTACTAGGGCTCTACAGCTAACCCTACACTGTTACTAGGGCTCTACAGCTAACCCTACACTGTTACTAGGGCTAACAGCCTACCCTGTTGTTACTAGGGCTCTACAGCTAACCCTACACTGTTACTAGGGCTCTACAGCTAACCCTACACTGTTACTAGGGCTCTACAGCTAACCCTACACTGTTACTAGGGCTCTACAGCTAACCCTACACTGTTACTAGGGCTCTACAGCTAACCCTACACTGTTACTAGGGCTAACCCTACAGCTAACCCTACACTGTTACTAGGCTCTACAGCTAACCCTACAGCTAACCCTACACTGTTACTAGGGCTACAGCTAACCCTACACTGTTACTAGGGCTCTACAGCTAACCCTACACTGTTACTAGGGCTCTACAGCTAACCCTAGGGCTAACCCTACACTGTTACTAGGGCTCTACAGCTAACCCTACACTGTTACTAGGGCTCTACAGCTAACCCTACACTGTTACTAGGGCTCTACAGCTAACCCTACACTGTTACTAGAGCTCTACAGCTAACCCTACACTGTTACTAGGCTCTACAGCTAACCCTACACTGTTACTAGGCTCTACAGCTAACCCCAGCTAACCCTACACTGTTACTAGGGCTCTACAGCTAACCCTACACTGTTACTAGAGCTCTACAGCTAACCCTACACTGTTACTAGGGCTCTACAGCTAACCCTACACTGTTACTAGAGCTCTACAGCTAACCCTACAGCTAACCCTACACTGTTACTAGGGCTCTACAGCTAACCCTACACTGTTACTAGGGCTCTACAGCTAACCCTACACTGTTACTAGGGCTCTACAGCTAACCCTACACTGTTACTAGAGCTCTACAGCTAACCCTACACTGTTACTAGGGCTCTACAGCTAACCCTACACTGTTACTAGGGCTCTACAGCTAACCCTACACTGTTACTAGGGCTCTACAGCTAACCCTACACTGTTACTAGAGCTCTACAGCTAACCCTACACTGTTACTAGGGCTCTACAGCTAACCCTACACTGTTACTAGGGCTCTACAGCTAACCCTACACTGTTACTAGGGCTCTACAGCTAACCCTACACTGTTACTAGGGCTCTACAGCTAACCCTACAGCTAACCCTACACTGTTACTAGGCTCTACAGCTAACCCTACACTGTTACTAGGGCTCTACAGCTAACCCTACACTGTTACTAGGGCTCTACAGCTAACCCTACACTGTTACTAGGCTCTACAGCTCTACAGCTAACCCTACACTGTTACTACAGCTCTACAGCTAACCCTACACTGTTACTAGGGCTCTACAGCTAACCCTACACTGTTACTAGGCTCTACAGCTAACCCTACACTGTTACTAGGGCTCTACAGCTAACCTACTGCAGCTAACCCTACACTGTTACTAGGGCTCTACAGCTAACCCTACACTGTTACTAGGGCTCTACAGCTAACCCTACACTGTTACTAGGGCTCTACAGCTAACCCTACACTGTTACTAGGGCTCTACAGCTAACCCTACACTGTTACTAGGCTCTACAGCTAACCCTACACTGTTACTAGGCTCTACAGCTAACCCTACACTGTTACTAGGCTCTACAGCTAACAGCTAACCCTACACTGTTACTAGGGCTCTACAGCTAACCCTACACTGTTACTAGGCTCTACAGCTAACCCTACACTGTTACTAGGGCTCTACAGCTAACCCTACACTGTTACTAGGCTCTACAGCTAAGCTAACCCTACACTGTTACTAGGGCTCTACAGCTAACCCTACACTGTTACTAGGGCTCTACAGCTAACCCTACACTGTTACTAGGGCTCTACAGCTAACCCTACACTGTTACTAGGGCTCTACAGCTAACCCTACACTGTTACTAGGGCTCTACAGCTAACCCTACACTGTTACTAGGGCTCTACAGCTAACCCTACACTGTTACTAGGGCTCTACAGCTAACCCTACACTGTTACTAGGGCTCTACAGCTAACCCTACACTGTTACTAGAGCTCTACAGTTAACCCTACACTGTTACTAGGGCTCTACAGCTAACCCTACACTGTTACTAGGGCTCTACAGCTAACCCTACACTGTTACTAGGGCTCTACAGCTAACCCTACACTGTTACTAGGCTCTACAGCTAACCCTACACTGTTACTAGAGCTCTACAGCTAACCCTACACTGTTACTAGGCTCTACAGCTAACCCTACACTGTTACTAGGGCTCTACAGCTAACCCTACACTGTTACTAGGGCTCTACAGCTAACCCTACACTGTTACTAGAGCTCTACAGCTCTAAGCTAACCCTACACTGTTACTAGGGCTCTACAGCTAACCCTACACTGTTACTAGGCTCTACAGCTAACCCTACACTGTTACTAGGGCTCTACAGCTAACCCTACACTGTTACTAGGGCTCTACAGCTAACCCTACAGCTAACCCTACACTGTTACTAGGCTCTACAGCTAACCCTACACTGTTACTAGGGCTCTACAGCTAACCCTACACTGTTACTAGGGCTCTACAGCTAACCCTACACTGTTACTAGGGCTCTACAGCTAACCCTACACTGTTACTAGGGCTCTACAGCTAACCCTACACTGTTACTAGGGCTCTACAGCTAACCCTACACTGTTACTAGGGCTCTACAGCTAACCCTACACTGTTACTAGGGCTCTACAGCTAACCCTACACTGTTACTAGGGCTCTACAGCTAACCCTACACTGTTACTAGGCTCTACAGCTAACCCTACACTGTTACTAGGGCTCTACAGCTAACCCTACACTGTTACTAGGGCTCTACAGCTAACCCTACACTGTTACTAGGGCTCTACAGCTAACCCTACACTGTTACTAGGGCTCTACAGCTAACCCTACACTGTTACTAGGGCTCTACAGCTAACCCTACACTGTTACTAGGGCTCTACAGCTAACCCTACACTGTTACTAGGGCTCTACAGCTAACCCTACACTGTTACTAGGCTCTACAGCTAACCCTGTTACAGCTAACCCTACACTGTTACTAGGGCTCTACAGCTAACCCTACACTGTTACTAGGGCTCTACAGCTAACCCTACACTGTTACTAGGCTCTACAGCTAACCCTACACTGTTACTAGGCTCTACAGCTAACCCTACACTGTTACTAGGGCTCTACAGCTAACCCTACACTGTTACTAGGGCTCTACAGCTAACCCTACACTGTTACTAGGGCTCTACAGCTAACCCTACACTGTTACTAGGCTCTACAGCTAACCCTACACTGTTACTAGGGCTCTACAGCTAACCCTACACTGTTACTAGGGCTCTACAGCTAACCCTACACTGTTACTAGGGCTCTACAGCTAACCCTACACTGTTACTAGGGCTCTACAGCTAACCCTACACTGTTACTAGGGCTCTACAGCTAACCCTACACTGTTACTAGGGCTCTACAGCTAACCCTACACTGTTACTAGAGCTCTACAGCTAACCCTACACTGTTACTAGGGCTCTACAGCTAACCCTACACTGTTACTAGGGCTCTACAGCTAACCCTACACTGTTACTAGGGCTCTACAGCTAACCCTACACTGTTACTAGAGCTCTACAGCTAACCCTACACTGTTACTAGAGCTCTACAGCTAACCCTACACTGTTACTAGAGCTCTACAGCTAACCCTACACTGTTACTAGGGCTCTACAGCTAACCCTACACTGTTACTAGGGCTCTACAGCTAACCCTACACTGTTACTAGGGCTCTACAGCTAACCCTACACTGTTACTAGGGCTCTACAGCTAACCCTACACTGTTACTAGGGCTCTACAGCTAACCCTACACTGTTACTAGGGCTCTACAGCTAACCCTACACTGTTACTAGGGCTCTACAGCTAACCCTACACTGTTACTACAGCTCTACAGCTAACCCTACACTGTTACTAGGCTCTACAGCTAACCCTACACTGTTACTAGGGCTCTACAGCTAACCCTACACTGTTACTAGGGCTCTACAGCTAACCCTACACTGTTACTAGGGCTCTACACTAACCCTACACTGTTACTAGGGCTCTACAGCTAACCCTACACTGTTACTAGGCTCTACAGCTAACCCTACACTGTTACTAGGCTCT
The DNA here is from genome assembly GCF_034236695.1 of Oncorhynchus nerka. Classification (NCBI taxonomy): domain Eukaryota; kingdom Metazoa; phylum Chordata; class Actinopteri; order Salmoniformes; family Salmonidae; genus Oncorhynchus; species Oncorhynchus nerka. The sequence goes on along the minus strand of NC_088405.1, from coordinate 97,669,512 downwards.
ACAGCTAACCCTACACTGTTACTAGGGCTCTACAGCTAACCCTACACTGTTACTAGGGCTCTACAGCTAACCCTACACTGTTACTAGGCTCTACAGCTAACCCTACAGCTAACCCTACACTGTTACTAGGGCTAACCCTACAGCTAACCCTACACTGTTACTAGGGCTCTACAGCTAACCCTACACTGTTACTAGGGCTCTACAGCTAACCCTACACTGTTACTAGGGCTCTACAGCTAACCCTACACTGTTACTAGAGCTCTACAGCTAACCCTACACTGTTACTAGGGCTCTACAGCTAACCCTACACTGTTACTAGGGCTCTACAGCTAACCCTACACTGTTACTAGGGCTCTACAGCTAACCCTACACTGTTACTAGGGCTCTACAGCTAACCCTACACTGTTACTAGGGCTCTACAGCTAACCCTACACTGTTACTAGGCTCTACAGCTAACCCTACACTGTTACTAGGGCTCTACAGCTAACCCTACACTGTTACTAGGGCTCTACAGCTAACCCTACACTGTTACTAGGCTCTACAGCTAACCCTACACTGTTACTAGGCTCTACAGCTAACCCTACACTGTTACTAGGGCTCTACAGCTAACCCTACACTGTTACTAGGGCTCTACAGCTAACCCTACACTGTTACTAGGGCTCTACAGCTAACCCTACACTGTTACTAGGGCTCTACAGCTAACCCTACACTGTTACTAGGGCTCTACAGCTAACCCTACACTGTTACTAGGGCTCTACAGCTAAACCTACAGCTAACCCTACACTGTTACTAGGGCTCTACAGCTAACCCTACACTGTTACTAGGGCTCTACAGCTAACCCTACACTGTTACTAGGGCTCTACAGCTAACCCTACACTGTTACTAGGGCTCTACAGCTAACCCTACACTGTTACTAGGGCTCTACAGCTAACCCTACACTGTTACTAGGGCTCTACAGCTAACCCTACACTGTTACTAGGCTCTACAGCTAACCCTACACTGTTACTAGGCTCTACAGATAACCCTACACTGTTACTAGGGCTCTACAGCTAACCCTACACTGTTACTAGGGCTCTACAGCTAACCCTACACTGTTACTAGGGCTCTACAGCTAACCCTACACTGTTACTAGGCTCTACAGCTAACCCTACACTGTTACTAGGGCTCTACAGCTAACCCTACACTGTTACTAGGGCTCTACAGCTAACCCTACACTGTTACTAGAGCTCTACAGCTAACCCTACACTGTTACTAGGGCTCTACAGCTAACCCTACACTGTTACTAGGCTCTACAGCTAACCCTACACTGTTACTAGGGCTCTACAGCTAACCCTACACTGTTACTAGGGCTCTACAGCTAACCCTACACTGTTACTAGGGCTCTACAGCTAACCCTACACTGTTACTAGGGCTCTACAGCTAACCCTACACTGTTACTAGGGCTCTACAGCTAACCCTACACTGTTACTAGGGCTCTACAGCTAACCCTACACTGTTACTAGGGCTCTACAGCTAACCCTACAGCTAACCCTACACTGTTACTAGGGCTCTACAGCTAACCCTACACTGTTACTAGAGCTCTACAGTTAACCCTACACTGTTACTAGGCTCTACAGCTAACCCTACACTGTTACTAGGCTCTACAGCTAACCCTACACTGTTACTAGGGCTCTACAGCTAACCCTACAGCTAACCCTACAGTGTTACTAGGGCTCTACAGCTAACCCTACACTGTTACTAGGGCTCTACAGCTAACCCTACACTGTTACTAGGGCTCTACAGCTAAACCTACACTGTTACTAGGGCTCTACAGTTAACCCTACACTGTTACTAGAGCTCTACAGCTAACCCTACACTGTTACTAGGGCTCTACAGCTATACCTACACTGTTACTAGGGCTCTACAGTTAACCCTACACTGTTACTAGAGCTCTACAGCTAACCCTACACTGTCACTAGAGCTCTACAGCTAACCCTACACTGTTACTAGAGCTCTACAGCTAAACCTACACTGTTACTAGAGCTCTACAGCTAACCCTACACTGTTACTAGGGCTCTACAGCTAACCCTACAGCTAACCCTACACTGTTACTAGGGCTCTACAGCTAACCCTACACTGTTACTAGGGCTCTACAGCTAACCCTACACTGTTACTAGGGCTCTACAGCTAACCCTACACTGTTACTAGGGCTCTACAGCTAACCCTACACTGTTACTAGGGCTCTACAGCTAAACCTACACTGTTACTAGGGCTCTACAGCTAACCCTACACTGTTACTAGGGCTCTACAGCTAACCCTACACTGTTACTAGGCTCTACAGCTAACCCTACACTGTTACTAGGGCTCTACAGCTAACCCTACACTGTTACCAGGGCTCTACAGCTAACCCTACACTGTTACTAGAGCTCTACAGTTAACCCTACACTGTTACTAGGGCTCTACAGCTAACCCTACACTGTTACTAGGGCTCTACAGCTAACCCTACACTGTTACTAGGGCTCTACAGCTAACCCTACACTGTTACTAGGGCTCTACAGCTAACCCTACACTGTTACTAGGGCTCTACAGCTAACCCTACACTGTTACTAGGGCTCTACAGCTAACCCTACACTGTTACTAGGGCTCTACAGCTAACCCTACACTGTTACTAGGCTCTACAGCTAACCCTACACTGTTACTAGGGCTCTACAGCTAACCCTACACTGTTACTAGGGCTCTACAGCTAACCCTACACTGTTACTAGGGCTCTACAGCTAACCCTACACTGTTACTAGGGCTCTACAGCTAACCCTACACTGTTACTAGGGCTCTACAGCTAACCCTACACTGTTACTAGGGCTCTACAGCTAACCCTACACTGTTACTAGGGCTCTACAGCTAACCCTACACTGTTACTAGGGCTCTACAGCTAACCCTACACTGTTACTAGGCTCTACAGCTAACCCTACACTGTTACTAGGCTCTACAGCTAACCCTACACTGTTACTAGGGCTCTACAGCTAACCCTACACTGTTACTAGGCTCTACAGCTAACCCTACACTGTTACTAGGCTCTACAGCTAACCCTACACTGTTACTAGGGCTCTACAGCTAACCCTACACTGTTACTAGGCTCTACAGCTAACCCTACACTGTTACTAGGGCTCTACAGCTAACCCTACAGCTAACCCTACACTGTTACTAACAGCTAACCCTACACTGTTACTAGGGCTCTACAGCTAACCCTACACTGTTACTAGGGCTCTACAGCTAACCCTACACTGTTACTAGGGCTCTACAGCTAACCCTACACTGTTACTAGGGCTCTACAGCTAACCCTACACTGTTACTAGGGCTCTACAGCTAACCCTACACTGTTACTAGGGCTCTACAGCTAACCCTACACTGTTACTAGGCTCTACAGCTAACCCTACACTGTTACTAGGCTCTACAGCTAACCCTACACTGTTACTAGGCTCTACAGCTAACCCTACACTGTTACTAGGCTCTACAGCTAACCCTACACTGTTACTAGGGCTCTACAGCTAACCCTACACTGTTACTAGGGCTCTACAGCTAACCCTACACTGTTACTAGGCTCTACAGCTAACCCTACACTGTTACTAGGGCTCTACAGCTAACCCTACACTGTTACTAGGCTCTACAGCTAACCCTACACTGTTACTAGGCTCTACAGCTAACCCTACACTGTTACTAGGGCTCTACAGCTAACCCTACACTGTTACTAGGGCTCTACAGCTAACCCTACACTGTTACTAGGCTCTACAGCTAACCCTACACTGTTACTAGGGCTCTACAGCTAACCCTACACTGTTACTAGGGCTCTACAGCTAACCCTACACTGTTACTAGGCTCTACAGCTAACCCTACACTGTTACTAGGGCTCTACAGCTAACCCTACACTGTTACTAGGGCTCTACAGCTAACCCTACACTGTTACTAGGGCTCTACAGCTAACCCTACACTGTTACTAGGGCTCTACAGCTAACCCTACACTGTTACTAGGGCTCTACAGCTAACCCTACACTGTTACTAGGGCTCTACAGCTAACCCTACACTGTTACTAGGCTCTACAGCTAACCCTACACTGTTACTAGGCTCTACAGCTAACCCTACACTGTTACTAGGCTCTACAGCTAACCCTACACTGTTACTAGGCTCTACAGCTAACCCTACACTGTTACTAGGGCTCTACAGCTAACCCTACACTGTTACTAGGCTCTACAGCTAACCCTACACTGTTACTAGGGCTCTACAGCTAACCCTACACTGTTACTAGGGCTCTACAGCTAACCCTACACTGTTACTAGGGCTCTACAGCTAACCCTACAGCTAACCCTACACTGTTACTAGGCTCTACAGCTAACCCTACACTGTTACTAGGGCTCTACAGCTAACCCTACACTGTTACTAGGGCTCTACAGCTAACCCTACACTGTTACTAGGGCTCTACAGCTAACCCTACACTGTTACTAGGGCTCTACAGCTAACCCTACACTGTTACTAGGGCTCTACAGCTAACCCTACACTGTTACTAGGGCTCTACAGCTAACCCTACACTGTTACTAGGGCTCTACAGCTAACCCTACACTGTTACTAGGGCTCTACAGCTAACCCTACACTGTTACTAGGGCTCTACAGCTAACCCTACACTGTTACTAGGGCTCTACAGCTAACCCTACACTGTTACTAGGGCTCTACAGCTAACCCTACACTGTTACTAGGGCTCTACAGCTAACCCTACACTGTTACTAGGGCTCTACAGCTAACCCTACACTGTTACTAGAGCTCTACAGCTAACCCTACACTGTTACTAGGGCTCTACAGCTAACCCTACACTGTTACTAGGGCTCTACAGCTAACCCTACACTGTTACTAGGGCTCTACAGCTAACCCTACACTGTTACTAGGGCTCTACAGCTAACCCTACACTGTTACTAGGCTCTACAGCTAACCCTACACTGTTACTAGGGCTCTACAGCTAACCCTACACTGTTACTAGGGCTCTACAGCTAACCCTACACTGTTACTAGGGCTCTACAGCTAACCCTACACTGTTACTAGAGCTCTACAGCTAACCCTACAGCTAACCCTACACTGTTACTAGGGCTCTACAGCTAACCCTACACTGTTACTAGAGCTCTACAGTTAACCCTACACTGTTACTAGGGCTCTACAGCTAACCCTACACTGTTACTAGGGCTCTACAGCTAACCCTACACTGTTACTAGGGCTCTACAGCTAACCTACACTGTTACTAGCTCTACAGCTAACCCTACACTGTTACTAGGGCTCTACAGCTAACCCTACACTGTTACTAGGGCTCTACAGCTAACCCTACACTGTTACTAGGGCTCTACAGCTAACCCTACACTGTTACTAGGGCTCTACAGCTAACCCTACACTGTTACTAGGCTCTACAGCTAACCCTACACTGTTACTAGGGCTCTACAGCTAACCCTACACTGTTACTAGGGCTCTACAGCTAACCCTACACTGTTACTAGGGCTCTACAGCTAACCCTACACTGTTACTAGGGCTCTACAGCTAACCCTACACACTGTTACTAGGGCTCTACAGCTAACCCTACACTGTTACTAGGGCTCTACAGCTAACCCTACACTGTTACTAGGGCTCTACAGCTAACCCTACACTGTTACTAGGGCTCTACAGCTAACCCTACACTGTTACTAGGGCTCTACAGCTAACCCTACACTGTTACTAGGGCTCTACAGCTAACCCTACACTGTTACTAGGGCTCTACAGCTAACCCTACACTGTTACTAGGGCTCTACAGCTAACCCTACACTGTTACTAGGGCTCTACAGCTAACCCTACACTGTTACTAGGGCTCTAACAGTTAACCCTACACTGTTACTAGGGCTCTACAGCTAACCCTACACTGTTACTAGGGCTCTACAGCTAACCCTACACTGTTACTAGGGCTCTACAGCTAACCCTACACTGTTACTAGGGCTCTACAGCTAACCCTACACTGTTACTAGGGCTCTACAGCTAACCCTACACTGTTACTAGGGCTCTACAGCTAACCCTACACTGTTACTAGGGCTCTACAGCTAACCCTACACTGTTACTAGGGCTCTACAGCTAACCCTACACTGTTACTAGGGCTCTACAGCTAACCCTACACTGTTACTAGGGCTCTACAGCTAACCCTACACTGTTACTAGGGCTCTACAGCTAACCCTACACTGTTACTAGGGCTCTACAGCTAACCCTACACCTAACCCTACACTGTTACTAGGGCTCTACAGCTAACCCTACACTGTTACTAGAGCTCTACAGTTAACCCTACACTGTTACTAGGGCTCTACAGCTAACCCTACACTGTCACTAGAGCTCTACAGCTAACCCTACACTGTTACTAGAGCTCTACAGCTAAACCTACACTGTTACTAGAGCTCTACAGCTAACCCTACACTGTTACTAGGGCTCTAACGTTAACCCTACACTGTTACTAGGGCTCTACAGCTAACCCTACACTGTTACTAGGGCTCTACAGCTAACCCTACACTGTTACTAGGGCTCTACAGCTAACCCTACACTGTTACTAGAGCTCTACAGTTAACCCTACACTGTTACTAGGGCTCTACAGCTAACCCTACACTGTTAGTAGGGCTCTGCAGCTAACCCTACACTGTTACTAGGGCTCTACAGCTAACCCTACACTGTTATTAGGGCTCTACAGCTAACCCTACACTGTTACTAGGGCTCTACAGCTAACCCTACACTGTTACTAGGGCTCTACAGCTAACACTACACTGTTACTAGGGCTCTACATCTAACACTACACTGTTACTAGGGCTCTACAGCTAACCCTACACTGTTACTAGGGCTCTACAGCTAACCCTACACTGTTACTAGGGCTCTACAGCTAACCCTACAGCTAACCCTACACTGTTACTAGGGCTCTACAGCTAACCCTACACTGTTACTAGGGCTCTACAGCTAACCCTACACTGTTACTAGGCTCTACAGCTAACCCTACACTGTTACTAGGGCTCTACAGTTAACCCTACACTGTTACTAGGGCTCTACAGCTAACTCTACACTGTTACTAGGCTCTACAGCTAACCCTACACTGTTACTAGGGCTCTACAGCTAACCCTACACTGTTACTAGGGCTAACTCTACAGCTAACCCTACACTGTTACTAGGGCTCTACAGCTAACCCTACACACTACAGCTAACCCTACACTGTTACTAGGGCTCTACAGCTAACCCTACACTGTTACTAGGGCTCTACAGCTAACCCTACACTGTTACTAGGCTCTACAGCTAACCCTACACTGTTACTAGGGCTCTACAGCTAACCCTACACTGTTACTAGGGCTCTACAGCTAACCCTACACTGTTACTAGGCTCTACAGCTAACCCTACACTGTTACTAGGGCTCTACAGCTAACCCTACACTGTTACTAGGGCTCTACAGCTAACCCTACACTGTTACTAGGGCTCTACAGCTAACCCTACACTGTTACTAGGGCTCTACAGCTAACCCTACACTGTTACTAGGGCTCTACAGCTAACCCTACACTGTTACTAGGGCTCTACAGCTAACCCTACACTGTTACTAGGGCTCTACAGCTAACCCTACACTGTTACTAGGGCTCTACAGCTAACCCTACACTGTTACTAGGCTCTACAGCTAACCCTACAGCTAACCCTACACTGTTACTAGGGCTCTACAGCTAACCCTACACTGTTACTAGGGCTCTACAGCTAACCCTACACTGTTACTAGGGCTCTACAGCTAACCCTACACTGTCACTAGAGCTCTACAGCTAACCCTACACTGTTACTAGAGCTCTACAGCTAAACCTACACTGTTACTAGAGCTCTACAGCTAACCCTACACTGTTACTAGGGCTCTAAGTTAACCCTACACTGTTACTAGGGCTCTACAGCTAACCCTACACTGTTACTAGGGCTCTACAGCTAACCCTACACTGTTACTAGGGCTCTACAGCTAACCCTACACTGTTACTAGGGCTCTACAGCTAACCCTACACTGTTACTAGGGCTCTACAGCTAACCCTACACTGTTACTAGGGCTCTACTACAGCTAACCCTACACTGTTACTAGGGCTCTACAGCTAACCCTACACTGTTACTAGGGCTCTACAGCTAACCCTACACTGTTACTAGGGCTCTACAGCTAACCCTACACTGTTACTAGGCTCTACAGCTAACCCTACACTGTTACTAGGGCTCTACAGCTAACCCTACACTGTTACTAGGGCTCTACAGCTAACCCTACACTGTTACTAGGGCTCTACAGCTAACCCTACACTGTTACTAGGGCTCTACAGCTAACCCTACACTGTTACTAGGGCTCTACAGCTAACCCTACACTGTTACTAGGGCTCTACAGCTAACCCTACACTGTTACTAGGCTCTACAGCTAACCCTACACTGTTACTAGGGCTCTACAGCTAACCCTACACTGTTACTAGGGCTCTACAGCTAACCCTACACTGTTACTAGGGCTCTACAGCTAACCCTACACTGTTACTAGGGCTCTACAGCTAACCCTACACTGTTACTAGGGCTCTACAGCTAACCCTACACTGTTACTAGAGCTCTACAGCTAACCCTACAGCTAACCCTACACTGTTACTAGGGCTCTACAGCTAACCCTACACTGTTACTAGAGCTCTACAGCTAACCCTACACTGTTACTAGGGCTCTACAGCTAACCCTACACTGTTACTAGAGCTCTACAGCTAACCCTACACTGTTACTAGGGCTCTACAGCTAACCCTACACTGTTACTAGAGCTCTACAGCTAACCATACACTGTTACTAGGGCTCTACAGTTAACCCTACACTGTTACTAGGGCTCTACAGCTAACCCTACACTGTTACTAGGGCTCTACAGCTAACCCTACACTGTTACTAGGGCTCTACAGCTAACCCTACACTGTTACTAGGCTCTACAGCTAACCCTACACTGTTACTAGGGCTCTACAGCTAACCCTACACTGTTACTAGGGCTCTACAGCTAACCCTACACTGTTACTAGGGCTCTACAGCTAACCCTACACACTGTTACTAGGGCTCTACAGCTAACCCTACACTGTTACTAGGCTCTACAGCTAACCCTACACTGTTACTAGGCTCTACAGCTAACCCTACACTGTTACTAGGGCTCTACAGCTAACCCTACACTGTTACTAGGGCTCTACAGCTAACCCTACACTGTTACTAGGGCTCTACAGCTAACCCTACACTGTTACTAGGGCTCTACAGCTAACCCTACACTGTTACTAGGGCTCTACAGCTAACCCTACACTGTTACTAGGGCTCTACAGCTAACCCTACACTGTTACTAGGCTCTACAGCTAACCCTACACTGTTACTAGGGCTCTACAGCTAACCCTACACTGTTACTAGGGCTCTACAGCTAACCCTACACTGTTACTAGGGCTCTACAGCTAACCCTACACTGTTACTAGGGCTCTACAGCTAACCCTACACTGTTACTAGGGCTCTACAGCTAACCCTACACTGTTACTAGGGCTCTACAGCTAACCCTACACTGTTACTAGGGCTCTACAGCTAACCCTACACTGTTACTAGGCTCTACAGCTAACCCTACACTGTTACTAGGGCTCTACAGCTAACCCTACACTGTTACTAGGCTCTACAGCTAACCCTACACTGTTACTAGGGCTCTACAGCTAACCCTACACTGTTACTAGGCTCTACAGCTAACCCTACACTGTTACTAGGGCTCTACAGCTAACCCTACACTGTTACTAGGGCTCTACAGCTAACCCTACACTGTTACTAGGGCTCTACAGCTAACCCTACACTGTTACTAGGGCTCTACAGCTAACCCTACACTGTTACTAGGGCTCTACAGCTAACCCTACACTGTTACTAGGGCTCTACAGCTAACCCTACACTGTTACTAGGGCTCTACAGCTAACCCTACACTGTTACTAGGGCTCTACACAGCTACAACCCTACAGCTAACCCTACACTGTTACTAGGCTCTACAGCTAACCCTACACTGTTACTAGGGCTCTACAGCTAACCCTACACTGTTACTAGGCTCTACAGCTAACCCTACACTGTTACTAGGGCTCTACAGCTAACCCTACACTGTTACTAGGGCTCTACAGCTAACCCTACACTGTTACTAGGGCTCTACAGCTAACCCTACACTGTTACTAGGGCTCTACAGCTAACCCTACACTGTTACTAGGGCTCTACAGGCCCTACAGCTAACCCTACACTGTTACTAGGGCTCTACAGCTAACCCTACACTGTTACTAGAGCTCTACAGTTAACCCTACACTGTTACTAGGGCTCTACAGCTAACCCTACACTGTCACTAGAGCTCTACAGCTAACCCTACACTGTTACTAGAGCTCTACAGCTAACCCTACACTGTTACTAGAGCTCTACAGCTAACCCTACACTGTTACTAGGGCTCTAACGTTAACCCTACACTGTTACTAGGGCTCTACAGCTAACCCTACACTGTTACTAGGGCTCTACAGCTAACCCTACACTGTTACTAGGGCTCTACAGCTAACCCTACACTGTTACTAGAGCTCTACAGCTAACCCTACACTGTTACTAGGGCTCTACAGCTAACCCTACACTGTTACTAGGGCTCTGCAGCTAACCCTACACTGTTACTAGGGCTCTACAGCTAACCCTACACTGTTACTAGGGCTCTACAGCTAACCCTACACTGTTACTAGGGCTCTACAGCTAACCCTACACTGTTACTAGGGCTCTACAGCTAACCCTACACTGTTACTAGGGCTCTACAGCTAACCCTACACTGTTACTAGGGCTCTACAGCTAACCCTACACTGTTACTAGGGCTCTACAGCTAACCCTACACTGTTACTAGGGCTCTACAGCTAACCCTACAGCTAACCCTACACTGTTACTAGGGCTCTACAGCTAACCCTACACTGTTACTAGGGCTCTACAGCTAACCCTACACTGTTACTAGGGCTCTACAGCTAAACCTACACTGTTACTAGGGCTCTACAGTTAACCCTACACTGTTACTAGGGCTCTACAGCTAACCCTACACTGTTACTAGGGCTCTACAGCTAACCCTACACTGTTACTAGGGCTCTACAGCTAACCCTACACTGTTACTAGGGCTCTACAGCTAACCCTACACTGTTACTAGGGCTCTACAGCTAACCCTACAGCTAACCCTACACTGTTACTAGGGCTCTACAGCTAACCCTACACTGTTACTAGAGCTCTACAGTTAACCCTACACTGTTACTAGGGCTCTACAGCTAACCCTACACTGTCACTAGAGCTCTACAGCTAACCCTACACTGTTACTAGAGCTCTACAGCTAAACCTACACTGTTACTAGAGCTCTACAGCTAACCCTACACTGTTACTAGGGCTCTAACGTTAACCCTACACTGTTACTAGGGCTCTACAGCTAACCCTACACTGTTACTAGGGCTCTACAGCTAACCCTACACTGTTACTAGGGCTCTACAGCTAACCCTACACTGTTACTAGAGCTCTACAGTTAACCCTACACTGTTACTAGGGCTCTACAGCTAACCCTACACTGTTAGTAGGGCTCTGCAGCTAACCCTACACTGTTACTAGGGCTCTACAGCTAACCCTACAGCTAACCCTACACTGTTACTAGGGCTCTACAGCTAACCCTACACTGTTACTAGGGCTCTACAGCTAACCCTACACTGTTACTAGGGCTCTACAGCTAACCCTACACTGTTACTAGGGCTCTACAGCTAACCCTACACTGTTACTAGGGCTCTACAGCTAACCCTACACTGTTACTAGAGCTCTACAGCTAACCCTACACTGTTACTAGGGCTCTACAGCTAACCCTACACTGTTACTAGAGCTCTACAGCTAACCCTACACTGTTATTAGGGCTCTACAGCTAACCCTACACTGTTACTAGGGCTCTACAGCTAACCCTACACTGTTACTAGGGCTCTACAGCTAACACTACACTGTTACTAGGGCTCTACATCTAACACTACACTGTTACTAGGGCTCTACAGCTAACCCTACACTGTTACTAGGGCTCTACAGCTAACCCTACACTGTTACTAGGGCTCTACAGCTAACCCTACACTGTTACTAGGGCTCTACAGCTAACCCTACAGCTAACCCTACACTGTTACTAGGGCTCTACAGCTAACCCTACACTGTTACTAGGGCTCTACAGCTAAACCTACACTGTTACTAGGGCTCTACAGTTAACCCTACACTGTTACTAGGGCTCTACAGCTAACCCTACACTGTTACTAGGGCTCTACAGCTAACCCTACACTGTTACTAGGGCTCTACAGCTAACCCTACACTGTTACTAGAGCTCTACAGCTAACCCTACACTGTTACTAGGGCTCTACAGCTAACCCTACACTGTTACTAGGGCTCTGCAGCTAACCCTACACTGTTACTAGGGCTCTACAGCTAACCCTACACTGTTACTAGAGCTCTACAACTAACCCTACAGCTAACCCTACACTGTTACTAGGGCTCTACAGCTAACCCTACACTGTTACTAGGGCTATACAGCTAACCCTACACTGTTACTAGGGCTCTACAGCTAACCCTACACTGTTACTAGGGCTCTACAGCTAACCCTACACTGTTACTAGGGCTCTACAGCTAACCCTACACTGTTACTAGAGCTCTACAGCTAACCCTACACTGTTACTAGGGCTCTACAGCTAACCCTACACTGTTACTATAGCTCTACAGCTAACCCTACACTGTTACTAGGGCTCTACAGCTAACCCTACACTGTTACTAGGGCTCTACAGCTAACCCTACACTGTTACTAGGGCTCTACAGCTAACCCTACACTGTTACTAGGGCTCTACAGCTAACCCTACAGCTAACCCTACACTGTTACTAGGGCTCTACAGCTAACCCTACACTGTTACTAGGGCTCTACAGCTAACCCTACACTGTTACTAGGGCTCTACAGCTAACCCTACACTGTCACTAGAGCTCTACAGCTAACCCTACACTGTTACTAGAGCTCTACAGCTAACCCTACACTGTTACTAGGCTCTACAGCTAACCCTACACTGTTACTAGAGCTCTACAGCTAACCCTACACTGTTACTAGGGCTCTACAGCTAACCCTACACTGTTACTAGGGCTCTACAGCTAACCCTACACTGTCACTAGAGCTCTACAGCTAACACTACACTGTTACTAGGGCTCTACATCTAACACTACACTGTTACTAGGGCTCTACAGCTAACCCTACACTGTTACTAGGGCTCTACAGCTAAACCTACACTGTTACTAGGGCTCTACAGCTAACCCTACACTGTTACTAGGGCTCTACAGCTAACCCTACAGCTAACCCTACACTGTTACTAGGGCTCTACAGCTAACCCTACACTGTTACTAGGGCTCTACAGCTAAACCTACACTGTTACTAGGGCTCTACAGTTAACCCTACACTGTTACTAGGGCTCTACAGCTAACCCTACACTGTTACTAGGGCTCTACAGCTAACCCTACACTGTTACTAGGGCTCTACAGCTAACCCTACACTGTTACTAGAGCTCTACAGCTAACCCTACACTGTTACTAGGGCTCTACAGCTAACCCTACACTGTTACTAGGGCTCTGCAGCTAACCCTACACTGTTACTAGGGCTCTACAGCTAACCCTACACTGTTACTAGAGCTCTACAACTAACCCTACAGCTAACCCTACACTGTTACTAGGGCTCTACAGCTAACCCTACACTGTTACTAGGGCTCTACAGCTAACCCTACACTGTTACTAGGGCTCTACAGCTAACCCTACACTGTTACTAGGGCTCTACAGCTAACCCTACACTGTTACTAGGGCTCTACAGCTAACCCTACACTGTTACTAGGGCTCTACAGCTAACCCTACACTGTTACTAGGCTCTACAGCTAACCCTACACTGTTACTAGGGCTCTACAGCTAACCCTACACTGTTACTAGGGCTCTACAGCTAACCCTACACTGTTACTAGGCTCTACAGCTAACCCTACACTGTTACTAGGGCTCTACAGCTAACCCTACACTGTTACTAGGGCTCTACAGCTAACCCTACAGCTAACCCTACACTGTTACTAGGGCTCTACAGCTAACCCTACACTGTTACTAGAGCTCTACAGTTAACCCTACACTGTTACTAGGGCTCTACAGCTAACCCTACACTGTTACTAGAGCTCTACAGCTAACCCTACACTGTTACTAGAGCTCTACAGCTAACCCTACACTGTTACTAGAGCTCTACAGCTAACCCTACACTGTTACTAGGGCTCTACAGCTAACCCTACACTGTTACTAGGGCTCTACAGCTAACCCTACACTGTTACTAGGCTCTACAGCTAACCCTACACTGTTACTAGGCTCTACAGCTAACCCTACACTGTTACTAGGGCTCTACAGCTAACCCTACACTGTTACTAGAGCTCTACAGCTAACCCTACACTGTTACTAGGGCTCTACAGCTAACCCTACACTGTTACTAGGGCTCTACAGCTAACCCTACACTGTTACTAGGGCTCTACAGCTAACCCTACAGCTAACCCTACACTGTTACTAGGGCTCTACAGCTAACCCTACACTGTTACTAGGGCTCTACAGCTAACCCTACACTGTTACTAGGGCTCTACAGCTAACCCTACACTGTTACTAGGCTCTACAGCTAACCCTACACTGTTACTAGGCTCTACAGCTAACCCTACACTGTTACTAGGGCTCTACAGCTAACCCTACAGCTAACCCTACACTGTTACTAGGGCTCTACAGCTAACCCTACACTGTTACTAGAGCTCTACAGCTAACCCTACACTGTTACTAGGCTCTACAGCTAACCCTACACTGTTACTAGAGCTCTACAGCTAACCCTACACTGTTACTAGAGCTCTACAGCTAAACCTACACTGTTACTAGAGCTCTACAGCTAACCCTACACTGTTACTAGGCTCTAACAGTTAACCCTACACTGTTACTAGGGCTCTACAGCTAACCCTACACTGTTACTAGGGCTCTACAGCTAACCCTACACTGTTACTAGGGCTCTACAGCTAACCCTACACTGTTACTAGAGCTCTACAGCTAACCCTACACTGTTACTAGGGCTCTACAGCTAACCCTACACTGTTACTAGGGCTCTGCAGCTAACCCTACACTGTTACTAGGGCTCTACAGCTAACCCTACACAGCTCCTACACTGTTACTAGGGCTCTACAGCTAACCCTACACTGTTACTAGGCTCTACAGCTAAACCTACACTGTTACTAGGGCTCTACAGCTAACCCTACACTGTTACTAGGGCTCTACAGCTAACCCTACACTGTTACTAGGGCTCTACAGCTAACCCTACACTGTTACTAGGGCTCTACAGCTAACCCTACACTGTTACTAGAGCTCTACAGCTAACCCTACACTGTTACTAGGGCTCTACAGCTAACCCTACACTGTTACTAGGGCTCTACAGCTAACCCTACACTGTTACTAGGGCTCTACAGCTAACCCTACACTGTTACTAGGCTCTACAGCTAACCCTACACTGTTACTAGGGCTCTACAGCTAACCCTACACTGTTACTAGGGCTCTACAGCTAACCCTACACTGTTACTAGGGCTCTACAGCTAACCCTACACTGTTACTAGGGCTCTACAGCTAACCCTACACTGTTACTAGGCTCTACAGCTAACCCTACACTGTTACTAGGGGCTAAGGGCCCTACAGCTAACCCTACACTGTTACTAGGGCTCTACAGCTAACCCTACACTGTTACTAGGGCTCTACAGCTAACCCTACACTGTTACTAGGCTCTACAGCTAACCCTACACTGTTACTAGGGCTCTACAGCTAACCCTACACTGTTACTAGGGCTCTACAGCTAACCCTACACTGTTACTAGGGCTAAGCTAACCCTACACTGTTACTAGAGCTCTACAGCTAACCCTACACTGTTACTAGGCTCTACAGCTAACCCTACACTGTTACTGGGCTCTACAGCTAACCCTACACTGTTACTAGGGCTCTACAGCTAACCCTACACTGTTACTAGGCTAACCCTACAGCTAACCCTACACTGTTACTAGGGCTCTACAGCTAACCCTACACTGTTACTAGGGCTCTACAGCTAACCCTACACTGTTACTAGGGCTCTACAGCTAACCCTACACTGTTACTAGGGCTCTACAGCTAACCCTACACTGTTACTAGGGCTCTACAGCTAACCCTACACTGTTACTAGGCTCTACAGCTACAGCTAACCCTACACTGTTACTAGGCTCTACAGCTAACCCTACACTGTTACTAGGCTCTACAGCTAACCCTACACTGTTACTAGGGCTCTACAGCTAACCCTACACTGTTACTAGGGCTCTACAGCTAACCCTACACTGTTACTAGGGCTCTACAGCTAACCCTACACTAGGGTTACAGCTAACCCTACACTGTTACTAGGGCTCTACAGCTAACCCTACAGCTAACCCTACACTGTTACTAGGGCTCTACAGCTAACCCTACACTGTTACTAGGGCTCTACAGCTAACCCTACAGCTAACCCTACACTGTTACTAGGGCTCTACAGCTAACCCTACACTGTCACTAGAGCTCTACAGCTAACACTACACTGTTACTAGGCTCTACAGCTAACCTACACTGTTACTAGGCTCTACAGCTAACCCTACACTGTTACTAGGCTCTACAGCTAAACCCTACACTGTTACTAGGGCTCTACAGCTAACCCTACACTGTTACTAGGGCTCTACAGCTAACCCTACAGCTAACCCTACACTGTTACTAGGGCTCTACAGCTAACCCTACACTGTTACTAGGGCTCTACAGCTAACCCTACACTGTTACTAGGGCTCTACAGCTAACCCTACACTGTTACTAGGGCTCTACAGCTAACCCTACACTGTTACTAGGGCTCTACAGCTAACCCTACACTGTTACTAGGGCTCTACAGCTAACCCTACACTGTTACTAGAGCTCTACAGCTAACCCTACACTGTTACTAGGCTCTACAGCTAACCCTACACTGTTACTAGGGCTCTACAGCTAACCCTACACTGTTACTAGGGCTCTACAGCTAACCCTACACTGTTACTAGGCTCTACAGCTAACCAGCTAACCCTACACTGTTACTAGGGCTCTACAGCTAACCCTACACTGTTACTAGGGCTCTACAGCTAACCCTACACTGTTACTAGGGCTCTACAGCTAACCCTACACTGTTACTAGGGCTCTACAGCTAACCCTACACTGTTACTAGGGCTCTACAGCTAACCCTACACTGTTACTAGGGCCAACCCTACAGCTAACCCTACACTGTTACTAGGGCTCTACAGCTAACCCTACACTGTTACTAGGGCTCTACAGCTAACCCTACACTGTTACTAGGCTCTACAGCTAACCCTACACTGTTACTAGGGCTCTACAGCTAACCCTACACTGTTACTAGAGCTCTACAGCTAACCCTACACTGTTACTAGGCTCTACAGCTAACCCTACACTGTTACTAGAGCTCTACAGCTAACCCTACACTGTTACTAGGGCTCTACAGCTAACCCTACACTGTTACTAGGCTCTACAGCTAACCCTACACTGTTACTAGGGCTCTACAGCTAACCCTACACTGTTACTAGGGCTCTACAGCTAACCCTACACTGTTACTAGGCTCTACAGCTAACCCTACACTGTTACTAGGCTCTACAGCTAACCCTACACTGTTACTAGGGCTCTACAGCTAACCCTACACTGTTACTAGAGCTCTACAGCTAACCCTACACTGTTACTAGGGCTCTACAGCTAACCCTACACTGTTACTAGGCTCTACACTAACCCTACACTGTTACTAGGGCTCTACAGCTAACCCTACACTGTTACTAGGGCTCTACAGCTAACCCTACACTGTTACTAGGGCTCTACAGCTAACCCTACACTGTTACTAGGGGCTCTACAGCTAACCCTACACTGTTACTAGGCTCTACAGCTAACCCTACACTGTTACTAGGGCTCTACAGCTAACCCTACACTGTTACTAGGCTCTACAGCTAACCCTACACTGTTACTAGGGCTCTACAGCTAACCCTACACTGTTACTAGGGCTCTACAGCTAACCCTACACTGTTACTAGGGCTCTACAGCTAACCCTACACTGTTACTAGAGCTCTACAGCTAACCCTACACTGTTACTAGGGCCTACAGCTAACCCTACACTGTTACTAGGGCTCTACAGCTAACCCTACACTGTTACTAGGGCTCTACAGCTAACCCTACACTGTTACTAGAGCTCTACACAACTAACCCTACAGCTAACCCTACACTGGGCTCTACAGCTAACCCTACACTGTTACTAGGGCTCTACAGCTAACCCTACACTGTTACTAGGGCTCTACAGCTAACCCTACACTGTTACTAGGGCTCTACAGCTAACCCTACACTGTTACTAGGGCTCTACAGCTAACCCTACACTGTTACTAGGGCTCTACAGCTAACCCTACAGCTAACCCTACACTGTTACTAGGGCTCTACAGCTAACCCTACACTGTTACTAGGGCTCTACAGCTAACCCTACACTGTTACTAGGGCTCTACAGCTAACCCTACACTGTTACTAGGGCTCTACAGTTAACCCTACACTGTTACTAGGGCTCTACAGCTAACCCTACACTGTTACTAGGGCTCTACAGCTAACCCTACACTGTTACTAGAGCTCTACAGCTAACCCTACACTGTTACTAGGGCTCTACAGCTAACCCTACACTGTTACTAGAGCTCTACAGCTAACCCTACACTGTTACTAGAGCTCTACAGCTAACCCTACACTGTTACTAGGGCTCTACAGCTAACCCTACACTGTTACTAGGGCTCTACAGCTAACCCTACACTGTTACTAGAGCTCTACAGCTAACCCTACACTGTTACTAGGGCTCTACAGCTAACCCTACACTGTTACTAGGCTCTACAGCTAACCCTACACTGTTACTAGGCTCTACAGCTAACCCTACACTGTTACTAGGGCTCTACAGCTAACCCTACACTGTTACTAGGGCTCTACAGCTAACCCTACACTGTTACTAGGCTCTACAGCTAACCCTACACTGTTACTAGAGCTCTACAGTTAACCCTACACTGTTACTAGGGCTCTACAGCTAACCCTACACTGTTACTAGGCTCTACAGCTAACCCTACACTGTTACTAGGGCTCTACAGCTAACCCTACACTGTTACTAGGCTCTACAGCTAACCCTACACTGTTACTAGGGCTCTACAGCTAACCCTACACTGTTACTAGGGCTCTACAGCTAACCCTACACTGTTACTAGGGCTCTACAGCTAACCCTACACTGTTACTAGGGCTCTACAGCTAACCCTACACTGTTACTAGGGCTCTACAGCTAACCCTACACTGTTACTAGGGCTCTACAGCTAACCCTACACTGTTACTAGGGCTCTACAGCTAACCCTACACTGTTACTAGGGCTCTACAGCTAACCCTACACTGTTACTAGGCTCTACAGCTAACCCTACAGCTAACCCTACACTGTTACTAGGGCTCTACAGCTAACCCTACACTGTTACTAGGGCTCTACAGCTAACCCTACACTGTTACTAGGCTCTACAGCTAACCCTACACTGTTACTAGGGCTCTACAGCTAACCCTACACTGTTACTAGGGCTCTACAGCTAACCCTACACTGTTACTAGGGCTCTACAGCTAACCCTACACTGTTACTAGGGCTCTACAGCTAACCCTACACTGTTACTAGGGCTCTACAGCTAACCCTACACTGTTACTAGAGCTCTACAGCTAACCCTACACTGTTACTAGGGCTCTACAGCTAACCCTACACTGTTACTAGGGCTCTACAGCTAAACCTACACTGTTACTAGGGCTCTACAGTTAACCCTACACTGTTACTAGGGCTCTACAGCTAACCCTACACTGTTACTAGGGCTCTACAGCTAACCCTACACTGTTACTAGGGCTCTACAGCTAACCCTACACTGTTACTAGAGCTCTACAGCTAACCCCTACACTGTTACTAGGGCTCTACAGCTAACCCTGTTACTAGGCTCTACAGCTAACCCTACACTGTTACTAGGGCTCTACAGCTAACCCTACACTGTTACTAGAGCTCTACAGCTAACCCTACACTGTTACTAGGGCTCTACAGCTAACCCTACACTGTTACTAGAGCTCTACAGCTAACCCTACACTGTTACTAGGCTCTACAGCTAACCCTACAGCTAACCCTAACACTGTTACTAGGGCTCTACAGCTAACCCTACACTGTTACTAGGCTCTACAGCTAACCCTACACTGTTACTAGAGCTCTAACAGTTAACCCTACACTGTTACTAGGGCTCTACAGCTAACCCTACACTGTTACTAGGGCTCTACAGCTAACCCTACACTGTTACTAGGGCTCTACAGCTAACCCTACACTGTTACTAGAGCTCTACAGTTAACCCTACACTGTTACTAGGGCTCTACAGCTAACCCTACACTGTTACTAGGGCTCTACAGCTAACCCTACACTGTTACTAGGCTCTACAGCTAACCCTACACTGTTACTAGGGCTCTACAGCTAACCCTACACTGTTACTAGGCTCTACAGCTAACCCTACACTGTTACTAGGGCTCTACAGCTAACCCTACACTGTTACTAGGGCTCTACAGCTAACCCTACACTGTTACTAGGGCTCTACAGCTAACCCTACACTGTTACTAGGCTCTACAGCTAACCCTACACTGTTACTAGGGCTCTACAGCTAACCCTACAGCTAACCCTACACTGTTACTAGGCTCTACAGCTAACCCTACACTGTTACTAGGCTCTACAGCTAACCCTACACTGTTACTAGGGCTCTACAGCTAACCCTACACTGTCACTAGAGCTCTACAGCTAACCCTACACTGTTACTAGAGCTCTACAGCTAAACCTACACTGTTACTAGGGCTCTACAGCTAACCCTACACTGTTACTAGGGCTAACCCTACACTGTTACTAGGGCTCTAAGCTAACCCTACACTGTTACTAGGCTCTACAGTTAACCCTACACTGTTACTAGGCTCTACAGCTAACCCTACACTGTTACTAGGGCTCTACAGTTAACCCTACACTGTTACTGTACAGCTAACCCTACACTAGGGCTCTACAGCTAACCCTACACTGTTACTAGGGCTACAGCTAACCCTACAGCTAACCCTACACTGTTACTAGGGCTCTACAGCTAACCCTACACTGTTACTAGGCTCTACAGCTAACCCTACACTGTTACTAGGCTCTACAGCTAACCCTACACTGTTACTAGGGCTCTACAGCTAACCCTACACTGTTACTAGGGCTCTACAGCTAACCCTACACTGTTACTAGGGCTCTACAGCTAACCCTACACTGTTACTAGAGCTCTACAGCTAACCCTACACTGTTACTAGGGCTCTACAGCTAACCCTACACTGTTACTAGGTATAGCTAACCCTACACTGTTACTAGGGCTCTAGCAGCTAACCCTACACTGTTACTAGGGCTCTACAGCTAACCCTACACTGTTACTAGGGCTCTACAGCTAACCCTACACTGTTACTAGGGCTCTACAGCTAACCCTACACTGTCACTAGAGCTCTACAGCTAACCCTACAGCTAACCCTACACTGTTACTAGGGCTCTACAGCTAACCCTACACTGTTACTAGAGCTCTACAGCTAACCCTACACTGTTACTAGGGCTCTACAGCTAACCCTACACTGTTACTAGGGCTCTACAGCTAACCCTACACTGTTACTAGGGCTCTACAGCTAACCCTACACTGTTACTAGGGCTCTACAGCTAAACCTACACTGTTACTAGGGCTCTACAGCTAACCCTACAGCTAACCCTACACTGTTACTAGGGCTCTACAGCTAACCCTACACTGCCACTAGAGCTCTACAGCTAACCCTACACTGTTACTAGGGCTCTACAGCTAACCCCACACTGTTACTAGGGCTCTACAGCTAAACCTACACTGTTACTAGAGCTCTACAGCTAACCCTACAGCTAACCCTACACTGTTACTAGGGCTCTACAGCTAACCCTACACTGCCACTAGAGCTCTACAGCTAACCCTACACTGTTACTAGGGCTCTACAGCTAACCCCACACTGTTACTAGGGCTCTACAGCTAACCCTACAGCTAACCCTACACTGTTACTAGGGCTCTACAGCTAACCCTACACTGTCACTAGGGCTGTACACCTAACCCTACACTGTTACTAGGGCTCTACAGCTAACCCTACACTGTTACTAGGGCTCTACAGCTAACCCTACACTGTTACTAGGGCTCTACAGCTAACCCTACACTGTTACTAGGGCTCTACAGCTAAACCTACACTGTTACTAGGGCTCTACAGTTAACCCTACACTGTTACTAGGGCTCACAGCTAACCCTACACTGTTACTAGGCTCTACAGCTAACCCTACACTGTTACTAGGGCTGTACAGCTAACCCTACACTGTTACTAGGGCTCTACAGCTAACCCTACACTGTTACTAGAGCTCTACAGCTAACCCTACACTGTTACTAGGGCTCTACAGCTAACCCTACACTGTTACTAGGGCTCTACAGCTAACCCTACACTGTTACTAGGCTCTACAGCTAACCCTACACTGTTACTAGGCTCTACAGCTAACCCTACACTGTTACTAGGGCTCTACAGCTAACCCTACACTGTTACTAGGGCTCTACAGCTAACCCTACACTGTTACTAGAGCTCTACAGTTAACCCTGTTACACTGTTACTAGGGCTCTACAGCTAACCCTACACTGTTACTAGGGCTCTACAGCTAACCCTACACTGTTACTAGAGTCTACAGCTAACCCTACACTGTTACTACAGCTAACCCTACACTGTTACTAGGCTCTGCAGCTAACCCTACACTGTTACTAGGGCTCTACAGCTAACCCTACACTGTTACTAGGAGCTAACCCTACAACTAGGCCTACAGCTAACCCTACACTGTTACTAGGGCTCTACAGCTAACCCTACAGCTAACCCTACACTGTTACTAGGCTCTACAGCTAACCCTACACTGTTACTAGGGCTCTACAGCTAACCCTACACTGTTACTAGGCTCTACAGCTAACCCTACACTGTTACTAGGGCTCTACAGTTAACCCTACACTGTTACTAGAGCTCTACAGCTAACCCTACACTGTTACAGCTCTACAGCTAACCCTACACTGTTACTAGGGCTCTACAGCTAACCCTACACTGTTACTAGGCTCTACAGCTAACCCTACACTGTTAATAGAGCTCTACAACTAACCCTACACGGTTACTAGGCTCTACAGCTAACCCTACACTGTTACTAGGGCTCTACAGCTAACCCTACACTGTTACTAGGGCTCTACAGCTAACCCTACACTGTTACTAGGGCTCTACAGCTAACCCTACACTGTTACAGAGCTCTACACTAAACCTACACTGTTACTAGAGCTAACCCTACACTGTTACAGCTAACCCTACACTGTTACTAGGGCTCTACAGCTAACCCTACACTGTTACTAGGCTCTACAGCTAACCCTAACTAGGGCTCTACAGCCTACAGCTAACCCTACACTGTTACTAGGCTCTACAGCTAACCCTACACTGTTACTAGGGCTCTACAGCTAACCCTACACTGTTACTAGGCTCTACAGCTAACCCTACACTGTTACTAGGCTCTACAGCTAACCCTACACTGTTACTAGGGCTCTACAGCTAACCCTACACTGTTACTAGGGCTCTACAGCTAACCCTACACTGTTACTAGGGCTCTACAGTTAACCCTACACTGTTACTAGGGCTCTACAGCTAACCCTACACTGTTACTAGGCTCTACAGCTAACCCCTACACTGTTACTAGGCTCTACAGCTAACCCTACACTGTTACTAGGGCTACAGCTAACCCTACACTGTTACTAGGCTCTACAGCTAACCCTACACTGTTACTAGGGCTCTACAGCTAACCCTACACTGTTACTAGGCTCTACAGCTAACCCTACACTGTTACTAGGCTCTACAGCTAACCCTACACTGTTACTAGGGCTCTGTTAACCCTACAGCTAACCCTACAGTGTTACTAGGGCCTCTACAGCTAACCCTACACTGTTACTAGAGCTCTACAGCTAACCCTACACTGTTACTAGGGCTCTACAGCTAACCCTACAGCTAACCCTACACTGTTACTAGGCTCTGCAGCTAACCCTACACTGTTACTAGGGCTCTACAGCTAACCCTACACTGTTACTAGGGCTTCACAGCTAACCCCACACTGTTACTAGGG
>NC_088405.1:97625053-97644675 GCF_034236695.1 Oncorhynchus nerka | reverse complement strand
ACATTTACATTTAAGTCATTTGTCTCTACTGTATGTCTCTACTGTATGTCTCTCTACTGTGTGTCTCTACTGTATGTCTCTACTGTATGTCTCTCTACTGTGTGTCTCTCTACTGTGTGTCTCTACTCTGTGTGTCTCTACTGTGTGTCTCTTACTGTCTCCTACTGTGTGTCTCTACTGTATGTCTCTCTACTGTATGTCTCTACTGTATGTCTCTCTACTGTATGTCTCTACTGTATGTCTCTCTACCTGTGTATGTCTCTACTGTATGTCTCTCTACTGTATGTCTCTCTACTGTATGGCCTCTCACTGTATGTCTCTACTGTATGTCTCTCTACTGTATGTCTCTCACTGTATGTCTCTACTGTATGTCTCTACTGTATGTCTCTCTACTGTATGTCTCTACTGTATGTCTCTCTACTGTGTGTCTCTACTGTATGTCTCTCTACTGTATGTCTCTACTGTGTGTCTCTACTGTATGTCTCTACTGTATGTCTCTCTACTGTGTGTCTCTACTGTATGTCTCTACTGTGTGTCTCTCACTGTATGTCTCTACTGTATGTCTCTCTACTGTATGTCTCTCTACTGTATGTCTCTACTGTATGTCTCTACTGTATGTCTCTCTACTGTATGTCTCTACGGTATGTCTCTCTACTGTGTGTCTCTACTGTATGTCTCTCTACTGTATGTCTCTCTACTGTATGTCTCTCTACTGTGTGTCTCTACTGTGTGTCTCTCTACTGTATGTCTCTCTACTGTATGTCTCTCTACTGTATGTCTCTACTGTATGTCTCTCTACTGTATGTCTCTACTGTGTGTCTCTACTGTGTGTCTCTACTGTATGTCTCTCTACTGTGTGTCTCTACTGTATGTCTCTACTGTATGTCTCTCTACTGTATGTCTCTCTACTGTATGTCTCTACTGTATGTCTCTACTGTATGTCTCTCTACTGTGTGTCTCTACTGTATGTCTCTCTACTGTGTGTCTCTACTGTATGTCTCTCTACTGTATGTCTCTCTACTGTGTGTCTCTCTACTGTATGTCTCTCTACTGTATGTCTCTCTACTGTATGTCTCTACTGTATGTCTCTACTGTGTGTCTCTACTGTATGTCTCTCTACTGTGTGTCTCTACTGTATGTCTCTCTACTGTATGTCTCTACTGTATGTCTCTACTGTATGTCTCTCTACTGTATGTCTCTACTGTATGTCTCTCTACTGTGTGTCTCTACTGTATGTCTCTCTACTGTATGTCTCTACTGTATGTCTCTCTACTGTGTGTCTCTACTGTATGTCTCTCTACTGTGTGTCTCTACTGTATGTCTCTCTACTGTATGTCTCTACTGTATGTCTCTACTGTATGTCTCTCTACTGTATGTCTCTACTGTGTGTCTCTCTACTGTATGTCTCTCTACTGTATGTCTCTACTGTATGTCTCTACTGTATGTCTCTACTGTATGTCTCTCTACTGTATGTCTCTACTGTATGTCCCTCTACTGTATGTCTCTACTGTATGTCTCTACTGTGTCTCTCTACTGTATGTCTCTACTGTGTCTCTCTACTGTATGTCTCTCTACTGTATGTCTCTACTGTGTGTCTCTACTTTATGTCTCTCTACTGTGTGTCTCTACTGTATGTCTCTACTGTATGTCTCTCTACTGTGTGTCTCTACTGTATGTCTCTCTACTTTATGTCTCTCTACTGTGTGTCTCTAATGTATGTCTCTCTACTTTATGTCTCTCTACTGTGTGTCTCTACTGTGTGTCTCTACTGTATGTCTCTACTTTATGTCTCTCTACTGTATGTCTCTACTTTATGTCTCTCTACTGTATGTCTCTACTGTATGTCTCTCTACTGTATGTCTCTCTACTGTATGTCTCTCTACTGTGTGCTCTACTTTGTCGTCTCTACTGTGTGTCTCTCTACTGTGTGTCTCTGTACTGTGGCTCTCTACTGTATGTCTCTACTGTGTGTCTCTACTGTATGTCTCTCTACTGTATGTCTCTCACTGTGTCTCTCTTCTGTGTCTCTCTACTGTATGTCTCTACTGTGTGTCTCTACTGTATGTCTCTCTGCTGTATTGTCTCTACTGTATGTCTCTCTGCCTGTATGTCTCTCTCTACCTGTGTCTCTGCTACTGTGTGTCTCTCACTGTATGTCTCTCTGTGTGTCTCACTGTATGTCTCTCTACTGTATGTGTCTCTACTGTATGTCTCTCTACTGTGTCTCTCTACTGTATGTCTCTACTGTATGTCTCTCTACTGTATGTCTCTACTGTATGTCTCTGCTGTGTGTCTCTACTGTATGTCTCTACTGTGTGACTCTCTACTGTATGTCTCTCTGTGTGTCTCTCTACTGTATGTCTCACTATATGTCTTTCACTGTATGTATCTCTGTATGTCTCTACTGTATGTCTCTACTGTATGTCTCTCTACTGTGTGTCTCTACTGTGTGTCTCTACTGTATGTCTCTCTGTATGTCTCTACTGTGTCTCTACTGTATGTCTCTCTGTCTGTATGTCACGGTATGTCTCTACTGTATGTCTCTACTGTGTGTCTCTCTACTGTATGTCTCTACTGTATGTCTCTCTACTGTATCTCTCTACTGTATGTCTCTACTGTATGTCTCTCTACTGTGTCTCTCTACTGTATGTCTCTCTACTGTATGTCTCTACTGTATGTCTCTCTACTGTATGTCTCTCTACTGTATGTCTCTACTGTATGTCCCTCTACTGTATGTCTCTACTGTGTCTCTCTACTGTATGTCTCTACTGTATGTCTCTCTACTGTATGTCTCTACTGTGTGTCTCTACTTTATGTCTCTCTACTTTATGTCTCTCTACTTTATGTCTCTCTACTTTATGTCTCTCTACTGTGTGTCTCTGCTGTATGTCTCTACTGTATGTCTCTCTCTACTGTATGTCTCTCTACTGTGTGTCTCTACTTTATGTGTCTCTACTGTATGTCTCTACTTTATGTCTCTACTGTATGTCTCCTTTATGTCTGTGTCTCTACTGTATGTCTCTACTGTATGTCTCTACTGTATGTCTCTACTGTATGTCTCTACTGTATGTCTCTACTGTATGTCTCTACTGTGTGTCTCTACTTTATGACTCTCTACTGTGTGTCTCTACTGTATGTCTCTGTGTGTCTCACTGTATGTCTCTCTCTACTGTGTCTCTCTACTGTATGTCTCTCTACTGTATGTCTCTACTGTATGTCTCTACTGTCTCTATGTCTCTACTGTGTGTCTCTACTGTATGTCTCTACTGTATGTCTCACTGTATGTCTCTACTTTATGTCTCTGTATGTCTCTCTACTGTATGTCTCTACTGTATGTCTCTCACTGTGTGTCTCTACTGTATGTCTCTACTGTGTGTCTCTACTTTATGTCTACTGTATGTCTTTACTGTGTGTCTCTACTGTATGTCTCACTGTCTCTACTGTATGTCTCTCTACTGTCTCTACTGTGTCTCTACTGTATGTCTCTCCTGTATGTCTCTACTGTGTGTCTCTACTGTATGTCTCACTGTATGTCCTGTGTGTCTCTACTGTATGTCTCTCTACTGTATGTCTCTACTGTGTGTCTCTACTGTATGTCTCTACTGTATGTCTCTACTGTATGTCTCTACTGTATGTCTCTACTGTGTCTCTACTGTATGTCTCTCTACTGTATGTCTCTCTACTGTGTGTCTCTACTGTATGTCTCTCTCTACTGTGTGTCTCTACTGTATGTCTCTACTTTATGTCTCTACTGATATGTCTCTACTGTATGTCTCTATGTC
This sequence comes from Oncorhynchus nerka, assembly GCF_034236695.1. NCBI lineage: Eukaryota > Metazoa > Chordata > Actinopteri > Salmoniformes > Salmonidae > Oncorhynchus > Oncorhynchus nerka. The sequence continues at coordinate 97,640,893 of NC_088405.1, read as the reverse complement.
TCTCTCTACTGTATGTCTCTCTACTGTGATGTCTCTCTCTTGTATGTCTCTCTACTGTGTGTCTCTATTAATGTATGTCTCTACTGTATGTCTCTCTACTGTGTCTCTACTTTATGTCTCTCTACTGTATGTCTCTACTGTATGTCTCTCTACTGTGTGTCTCTCTACTGTATGTCTCTCTACTGTGTGTCTCTACTGTATGTCTCTACTGTATGTCTCTACTGTATGTCTCTCTACTGTATGTCTCTACTGTGTGTCTCTACTGTATGTCTCTACTGTATGTCTCTACTGTGTGTCTCTACTTTGTCTCTACTTTATGTCTCTCTACTGTGTGTCTCTACTGTATCTCTCTGTGTCTCTCTACTGTGTCTCTACTGTGTCTCTCTACTGTATGTCTCTCTCTACTGTATGTCTCTACTGTGTCTCTACTGTATGTCTCTCTACTGTATGTCTCTCACTGTGTGTCTCTACTGTATGTCTCTCTACTTATGTCTCTACTGTATGTCTCTCTCTACTGTATGTCTCTACTGTATGTCTCTACTGTATGTCTCTCTACTGTATGTCTCTCTACTGTATGTCTCTACTGTATGTCTCTACTGTATGTCTCTACTTTATGTCTCTCTACTGTATGTCTCTACTTTATGTCTCTCTACTGTATGTCTCTCTACTGTATGTCTCTACTGTATGTCTCTACTGTATGTCTCTCTACTGTGTGTCTCTACTGTATGTCTCTCTACTGTGTGTCTCTACTGTATGTCTCTCTACTGTGTGTCTCTACTTTATGTCTCTCTACTTTATGTCTCTCTACTGTATGTCTCTCTACTGTGTGTCTCTAATGTATGTCTCTCTACTGTGTGTCTCTACTTTATGTCTCCCTACTGTATGTCTCTACTGTATGTCTCTACTGTATGTCTCTCTACTGTGTGTCTCTACTGTATGTCTCTACTGTGTGTCTCTACTGTATGTCTCTACTTTATGTCTCTCTACTGTATGTCTCTCTACTGTATGTCTCTCTACTGTGTGTCTCTACTGTGTGTCTCTACTGTATGTCTCTCTACTGTATGTCTCTACTTTATGTCTCTCTACTGTATGTCGCTCTACTGTGTGTCTCTACTGTATGTCTCTCTACTGTACATTTACATTTAAGTCATTTGTCTCTACTGTATGTCTCTCTACTGTGTGTCTCTACTGTATGTCTCTACTGTATGTCTCTCTACTGTATGTCTCTACTGTATGTCTCTCTACTGTGTCTCTCTACTGTATGTCTCTCTACTGTATGTCTCTACTGTGTGTCTCTACTTTATGTCTCTCTACTGTGTGTCTCTACTGTATGTCTCTCTACTGTATGTCTCTACTGTATGTCTCTCTACTGTGTGTCTCTACTGTATGTCTCTCTACTTTATGTCTCTCTACTGTGTGTCTCTACTGTGTGTCTCTACTGTATGTCTCTACTTTATGTCTCTCTACTGTATGTCTCTACTTTATGTCTCTCTACTGTATGTCTCTACTGTATGTCTCTCTACTGTATGTCTCTACTGTATGTCTATACTGTATGTCTCTCTACTGTATGTCTCTCTACTGTGTGTCTCTACTTTATGACTCTCTACTGTGTGTCTCTACTGTATGTCTCTCTACTGTGTGTCTCTACTTTATGTCTCTCTACTTTATGTCTCTCTACTGTATGTCTCTCTACTGTGTGTCTCTAATGTATGTCTCTCTACTGTGTGTCTCTACTTTATGTCTCCCTACTGTATGTCTCTACTGTATGTCTCTCTACTGTGTGTCTCTACTTTATGACTCTCTACTGTGTGTCTCTACTGTATGTCTCTACTGTGTGTCTCTACTTTATGTCTCTCTACTTTATGTCTCTCTACTGTATGTCTCTCTACTGTGTGTCTCTAATGTATGTCTCTCTACTGTGTGTCTCTACTGTATGTCTCTCTACTGTGTGTCTCTACTGTATACTCTACTCTACTGCTCTACTGTATGTCTCTACTGTATGTCTCTCTACTGTACATCTTACATTTATGTCTGCTTTGTCTCTCTAATATGTCTCTCTACTGTATGTCTCTACTGTATGTCTCTACGTTAATATATGTCTGCTGTGTCTCTACTTTATGTCTCTGCTTTATGTCTTCTACTGTATGTCTCTACTGTGTGTCTCTACTGTATGTCTCTACTGTATGTCATCTCTACATTTTACTGTATGTCTCTCTACTTATGTCTCTCACTGTGTGTCTACTGTATGTCTCTACGTTATGTCTCTCTACTGTGTGTCTGATGTATGTCTCTCTATGTGTCTCTACTGTATGTCTCTCTCTTTATGTCTCTCTACTGTATGTCTCTAATGTATGTCTCTCTACTGTGTCTCTCTACTGTGTGTCTCTACTGTATGTCTCTCTACTGTCTCTCTACTGTATGTCTCTACTGTATGTCTCTCTACTGTGTGTCTCTGCTGTGTCTCACTGTGTCTCTCTACTGTATGTCTCTACTGTATGTCTCTCTACTGTATGTCTCTACTGTATGTCTCTCTACTGTGTGTCTCTACTTTATGACTCTCTACTGTGTGTCTCTACTGTATGTCTCTACTGTATGTCTCTCTACTGTATGTCTCTACTGTATGTCTCTCTACTGTATGTCTCTCTACTGTGTGTCTCTACTGTATGTCTCTCTACTGTATGTCTCTACTGTGTGTCTCTCTACTGTATGTCTCTCACTGTATGTCTCTCTACTGTATGTCTCTACTGTGTGTCTCTATGTCTCTCTACTGTGTCTCTACTGTATGTCTCTCTACTGTGTGTCTCTACATGTCTCTCTACTGTATGTCTCTCTACTGTATGTCTCTACTGTATGTCTCTACTGTATGTCTCTCTACTGTATGTCTCTACTGTATGTCTCTACTGTATGTCTCTCTACTGTATGTCTCTACTGTTGTCTCTCTACTGTGTGTCTCTACTGTGTGTCTCTCTACTGTATGTCTCTCTACTGTATGTCTCTCTACTGTATGTCTCTACTGTATGTCTCTCACTGTATGTCTCTCTACTGTATGTCTCTCTACTGTATGTCTCTACTGTATGTCCTCTACTGTGTCTCTGTATGTCTCAACACTGTGTGTCTCTACTGTATGTCTCTACTGTATGTCTCTGTGTCTCTCTACTGTATGTCTCTCTACTGTATGTCTCTGTGTGTCTCTACTTTATGTCTCTCTAGTCATATGTCTCCAACTGTGTGTCTCTATTGATGTCTCTACGTGTATGTCTCTCTACTGTATGTCTCTACTGTGTGTCTCTACTGTATGTCTCTCTACTGTATGTCTCTCTACTGTGTGTCTCTCTGTATGTCTCTACTGTATGTCTCTCTACTGTGTCTCTACTGTATGTCTCTACTGTGTGTCTCTCTTTATGTCTCTCTACTGTGTGTCTCTGCTGTATGTCTCTACTGTATGTCTCTACTGTGTCTCTCTACTGTATGTCTCTACGGTATGTCTCTACTGTGTCTCTCTCTGTATGTCTCTCTACTGTGTCTCTACTGTGTGTCTCTCTACTGTATGTCTCTACTGTATGTCTCTACTGTATGTCTCTACTGTATGTCTCTACTGTATGTCTCTACTGTATGTCTCTACTGTATGTCTAACTGTATGTCTCTCTGTGTGTCTCTACTGTGTGTCTCTACTGTATGTCTCTACTGATATGTCTCTCTACTGTATGTCTCACTGTATGTCTCTACTGTATGTCTCTCTACTGTATGTCTCTCTGTCTACTGTATCACTGTATGTCTCTACTGTGTCTCTACTGTATGTCTCTCACTGTATGTCTCTACTGTGTGTCTCTACTTTATGTCTCTCTACTTATGTCTCTCTACTGTGTGTCTCTATTGTATGTCTCTACTGTATGTCTCTACTGTGTCTCTCTGTATGTCTCTACTGTGTGTCTCTACTTGTATGTCTCTCTACTGTATGTCTCTACTGTGTCTCTCTACTGTGTGTCTCTACTGTATGTCTCTACTTTATGTCTCTCTACTGTATGTCTCTACTGTATGTCTCTCTACTGTGTCTCTACTGTATGTCTACTGTATGTCTCTACTGTATGTCTCTCTACTGTGTGTCTCTACTTTATGACTCTCACTGTGTGTCTCACTGTATGTCTCACTGTGTGTCTCTCTACTGTGTGTCTCTATATGTCCTCACTGTGTGTTTCTACTGTATGTCTCTACTGTGTGTCTCTACTGTATGTCTCTCGGTACTGTGTGTCTACTGTTGTCTGACTGTATGTCTAATCTCTCTACTGTATGTCTCTACTGTATGTCTCACTGTGTGTCTCTGCACTGCATGTCTCTCACTGTGTGTCTCACTGTGTGTCTCTCTACTTATGTCTCTACTGTATGTCTCTCTACTGTATGTCTCTACTGTGTCTCTCTACTGTATGTCTCTGCTATGTGTCTCTGCTGTATGTCTCTACTGTATGTCTCTCTGTATGTCTCTCTACTGTGTGTCTCTCTACTGTGTGTCTCTACTGTATGTCTCTCTGTCTCCACTGTGTGTCTCTACTGTATGTCTCTCTACTGTATGTCTCTACTGTATGTCTCTCTACTGTATGTCTCTACTGTATGTCCTCACTGTATGTCTCTACTGTATGTCTCTACTGTGTGTCTCTACTGTATGTCTCTCACTGTATGTCTCTACTGTGTGTCTCTAATGTATGTCTCTACTGTATGTCTCTGCTGTGTGTCTCTACTTATGTCTCTACTGTATGTCTCTACTGTATGTCTCTATATGTCTCTCTACTGTGTGTCTCTACTGTATGTCTCTACTGTATGTCTCTCTACTGTGTGTATGTCTCTATACTTTATGTCTCTACTGTGTCTCTACTGTATGTCTCTACTTTATGTCTCTCTACTGTGTGTGTCTCTACTTTATGTCTCTCTACTGTATGTCTCTACTTTATGTCTCTCTACTGTATGTCTCTACTTTATGTCTCTACTGTGTGTCTCTGCTGTGTCTCTCTACTGTATGTCTCACTGTATGACTCTCATACTGTATGTCTCTACTGTGTGTCTCTACTTTACTTAATAGCATGATTCTCTCACTGTGTGTCTCACTGTATGTCTCACTGTATGTCTCACTGATGTCTAACTGTATGTCTCCACTGTCTCTGTATGTCTCTCTATTGATACATTTACATTTGATCTCTCTACTGTATGTCTCTCACTGTGTGTCTCTACTGTATGTCTCTCTATGTCTGTACTGTAATTCTCACTTTATGTCTCTCACTTTGTCTCTACTGTATGTCTCTCTACTGTGTGTCTCTACTGTATGTCTCTACTGTATGTCTCACTGTGTGTCTCTACTGTATGTCTCTCTGTGTGTCTCTACTTTATGTCTCTCTACTGTATGTCTCTCTACTGTATGTCTCTACTGTTGATATGTCTCTGCTGTATGTCTCTACTGTATGTCTCTCTACATGTCTCTACTGTGTGTCTCTACTGTATGTCTCTCTGTGTGTCCTATGTATGTCTCTACTGTGTGTCTCTACTGTGTGTATACTGTCTCACTGTGTGTGTCTCACTGTATGTCTCTCTGTGTGTCTCTGTATGTCTCTATATGCGCAGTGATATCACTGTATGTCTCTCTACTGTGTGTCTCTACTGTATGTCTCTCCACTGTGTGTCTCTACTGTGTGTCTCTACTGTATGTCTCTCTACTGTATGTCTCCTGTGTCTCTACTGTGTCTCTGTATGTCTCTCTACTGTATGTCTCTCTTGTGTATGTCTCTACTGTATGTCTCTCTGCTGTATGTCTCTCTCTGTATGTCTCTGCTGTATGTCTCTCTACTGTATGTCTCTCTACTGTGTGTCTCTCTACTGTGTGTCTCACTGTATGTCTCTCACTGATATGTCTCTCATTCTATGTCTCTACTGTGTCTCTCTACTGTATGTCTCTCTACTGTATGTCTCTATTATTCTCTACTGTATGTCTCTCTACTGTATGTCTCACTGTATGTCTCTCTACTGTATGTCTCTCTGTATGTCTCTACTGTATGTCTCTACTATGTCTCTACTGTGTCTCTCTACTGTATGTCTCTACTGTATGTCTCTCTGCTGTGTGTCTCTACTGTATGTCTCTGCTGTGTGTCTCTGCTGATATCTCACTGTATGTCTATGCTACTGTATGTCTCTACTGTATGTCTCTCTACTGTATGTGTCTCTACTGTGTGTCTCTACTGTATGTCTCTCTACTGTGTGTCTCTACTGTGTGTCTCTACTGTATGTCTCTCTTTATGTCTCTCTACTGTATGTCTCTCTGCTTTGTGTCTCTACTGTATGTCTCTCTACTGTATGTCTCTACTGTATGTCTCTCTGTATGTCTCTACTGTATGTCTCTACTGTATGTCTCTACTGTATGTCTCTCTACTGTATGTCTCTCTCTATGTCTCTACTTTATGTCTCTACTTTATGACTCTCTACTGTATGTCTCTCTACTGTATGTCTCTCTACTGTGTGTCTCTACTTTATGTCTCTCTACTTTATGTCTCTCTACTGTATGTCTCTACTGTATGTCTCTCTACTTTATGTCTCTAATGTGTGTCTCTACTGTGTGTCTCTACTGTATGTCTCTCTACTGTTTGTCTCTACTGTATGTCTCTACTGTGTGTCTCTACTATGACTCTACTGTGTGTCTCTACTTTATGACTCTCTACTGTATCTCTCACTGTATGTCTCACTGTGTGTCTCTACTGTATGTCTCTCTCTACTTTACATGTCTCTCTACTGTATGTCTCTACTGTGTGTCTCTACTGTATGTCTCTACTGTATGTCTCTACTTTATGTCTCTACTGTATGTCTCTACTTTATGTCTCTACTGTATGTCTGTACATTCTACTGTATGTCTCTACTGTATGTCTCTCTGTACTGTACTGTATGTCTACTGTATTTAATGTCTACTGTATGTCTCTACTGTATGTCTCTCACTGTATGTCTCTACTGTATGTCTCTCTGTATGTCTCTACTGTATGTCTCTACTGTGTGTCTCTACTTTATGTCTCTCTACTGTATGTCTCTACTGTATGTCTCTCTACTGTATGTCTCACTTTATGTCTCTCTACTGTGTGTCTCTACTGTATTATGTCTACTTTATGTCTCTCTACTTTATGTCTCTAATGTATGTCTCTACTATGTCTCTACTGTATGTCTCTACTGTATGTCTCTACTTTATGTCTCTCTACTGTATGTCTCTACTTTATGTCTCTACTGTGTGTCTCTACTGTGTGTCTCTACTGTATGTCTCTACTGTATGTCTCTACTGTATGTCTCACTGTGTGTCTCTAATGTATGTCTCTCTACTGTGTGTCTACTTTATGTCCTCTACTGTGTGTCTCTACTGTATGTCTCTCACTTTATGTCTCTACTGTATGTCTCTACTTTATGTCTCTCTACTGTATGTCTCTACTGTATGTCTCTACTGTATGTCTCTCTACTTTATGTCTCTACTGTATGTCTCTACTGTATGTCTCTACTGTATGTCTGTCTACTGTATGTCTTTATGTCTCTACTGTATGTCTCTACTGTATGTCTCTACTGTGTGTCTCTACTGTATGTCTCTCACTGTGTCTCTACTGTATGTGTCTCTACTGTGTGTCTCTACTTTATGTCTACTGTGTGTCTCTACTGTATGTCTCACTGTATGTCTCACTGTATGTCTCTACTGTGTGTCTCTACTGTATGTCTCTACTGTATGTCTCTCTACTGTGTCTCTCTACTGTATGTCTCTCTACTGTATGTCTCTACTGTATGTCTCTACTGTATGTCTCTACTGTATGTCTCTCTACTGTGTGTCTCTAATGTATGTCTCTCTACTTTATGTCTCTCTACTGTGTGTCTCTACTGTATGTCTCTACTTTATGTCTCTCTACTGTATGTCTCTACTGTATGTCTCTCTACTGTATGTCTCTCTACTGTGTGTCTCTACTGTATGTCTCTACTGTATGTCTCTACTGTATGTCTCTACTGTATGTCTCTACTGTATGTCTCTACTTTATGTCTCTCTCTGTATGTCTCTACTGTATGTCTCTCTACTGTATGTCTCTACTGTATGTCTCTCTACTGTATGTCTCTACTTTATGTCTCTCTACTGTATGTCTCTACTGTGTGTCTCTACTGTATGTCTCTCTCTACATTTGTCATTTGTCTCTACTGTATGTCTCTACTCTCTTATGTCTCTCTACTGTATGTCTCTACTGTATGTCTCTACTGTATGTCTCTACTGTATGTCTCTACTGTATCTCTACTGTCTATATGTCTCTATGTATGTCTCTACTGTATGTCTCTCTACTGTATGTCTCCACTGTATGTATCTCTACTGTATGTCTCTACTGTATGTCTCCCATGTCATACTGTATGTCCTGTATGTCTCTACTGTATGTCTCCTACTGTATGTCTACTGTATGTCTCTCTACTGTGTGTCTCACTGTATGTCTCTACTGTATGTCTCTACTGTATGTCTCTACTGTATGTCTCTACTGTATGTCTCTACTGTGTGTCTCTACTGTATGTCTCTCTACTGTGTGTCTCACTGTATGTCTCTACTGTATGTCTCTATATGTCTCTCTACTGTGTGTCTCTACTGTATGTGTCTCTACTGTATGTCTCTACTGTATGTCTCTACTGTGTGTCTCTACTGTATGTCTCTCTACTGTATGTCTCTACTGTGTGTCTCTCCACTTTATGTCTCTTCATGTCTCTACTGTATGTCTCTACTGTATGTCTCTACTGTCTCTACTGTATGTCTCTACTGTATGTCTCTCTACTGTATGTCTCTACTGTATGTCTATACTGTATGTCTCTACTGTATGTCTCTCTACTGTGTGTCTCTACTGTATGTCTCTACTGTATGTCTCACTTTATGTCTCTCTACTGTATGTCTCTTTGTGTGTCTCTACTGTATGTCTCTCTACTGTATGTCTCTCTACTGTATGTCTCTACTGTATGTCTCTCTACTGTGTGTCTCTACTGTATGTCTCTACTGTGTGTCTCCTACTGTATGTCTCTACTTTATGTCTCACTGTATGTCTCTACTGTATGTCTCTCTACTGTATGTCTCTACTGTATGTCTCTACTGTATGTCTCTCTACTGTATGTCTCTCTACTTTATGTCTCTACTGTGTGTCTCACTGTATGTCTCTCTACTGTATGTCTCTACTGTGTGTCTCTACTGTATGTGTCTCTACTGTATGTCTCTCTACTGTATGTCTCTACTGTATGTCTCTACTGTATGTCTCTACTGTGTCTCTCTACTGTATGTCTCTCTACTGTATGTCTACTGTGTGTCTCTTTATGTCTCTCTACTGTCTCTATTGTATGTCTCTACTGTATGTCTCTACTGTATGTCTCTACTGTATGTCTCTACTTTATGTCTCTCTACTTTATGTCTCTCACTGTGTGTCTCTACTGTATGTCTCTCTGTATGTCTATGTACTGTATGTCTCTACTTTATGTCTCTCTGTGTCTACTGTATGTACTGTGTCTCTACTACTGTGTGTCTCTACTGTGTGTCTCTACTGTATGTCTCTCTACTGTATGTCTCTACTGTGTCTCTACTGTATGTCTCTACTGTATGTCTCTCTACTGTATGTCTCTACTTTATGTCTCTACTGTGTGTCTGTACATGTCTCTCTACTGTGTGTCTTAAGTCTGTATGTCTCTACTGTATGTCTCTACTGTATGTCTCTACTGTATGTATGTCTCTCTACTGTATGTCTCTGCTGTATGTCTCTACTGTATGTCTCTACTGTATGTCTCTACTTTATGTCTCTCTACTGTATGTCTCTACTTTATGTCTCTCTACTGTATGTACTGTATGTCTCTACTGTGTGTCTCTACTTTATGTCTCTCACTGTATGTCTCTCACTGTATGTCTCTGCTGTATGTCTCTCTACTGTATGTCTCTCTACTGTGTGTCTCTCTACTGTGTGTCTCTCTACTGTATGTGTCTCTACTGTATGTCTCTCTACTGTGTCATTTACTTTAAGTCATTTGTCTCTACTGTATGTCTCTCTACTGTGTCTCTCTACTGTATGTCTCTCTAGTATGTCTCTCTACTGTATGTCTCTACTGTATGTCTCTACCTGTATGTCTCCCTACTGTATGTCTCTACTGTATGTCTCTACTGTGTGTCTCTACTTTATGTCTCTCTACTTTATACTTTATGTGTGTCTCTCTACTGTATGTGTGTCTCTACTGTATGTCTCTACTGTATGTCCCTTATGTCTCACTGTATGTCTCTACTGTATGTCTCTCTACTTTATGTCCCTCTACTGTATGTCTCTACTGTATGTCTCACTGTGTCTCTACTGTATCTGTGTGTCTCTACTGTGTCTCTCTACTGTATGTCTCTACTTTTGTCTCATTGTGTGTCTCTACTGTATGTCTCTCTACTGTGTGTCTCTATTAATGTCTCTCTACTGTATGTCTCTCACTGTATGTCTCTACTGTATGTGTCTCTACTGTATGTCTCTCTACTTTATGTCTCTCTACTGTCTCTCACTGTGTGTCTCTACTGTATATGTCTCTCTACTGTGTGTCTCTGTATGTCTCTCTACTGTGTGTCTCTACTGTATGTCTCTACTTGTATGTCTGTCTACTGTGTGTCTCTAATCTCTCTACTGTGTCTCTACTGTATGTCTCTGACTGTATGTCTCTACTGTATGTCTCTCTCTACTGTATGTCTCTCACTGTATGTCTCTATGTCTCTACTTTATGTCTCTACTGTATGTCTCTCTACTGTATGTCTCTACTGTATGTCTCTCTGCTGTATGTCTACTTATGTCTCTACTGTATGTCTCTCTACTGTATGTCTCTACTGTATGTCTCTCTACTGTATGTCTCTACTGTATGTCTCTCTACTCTCTACTGTGTGTCTCTACTGTATGTCTCTACTGTATGTCTCTACTGTATGTCTCTACTGTATGTCTCTCTACTGTATGTCTCTCTACTGTATGTCTCTACTGTATGTCTCTACTTTATGTCTCTCTACTGTATGTCTCTACTGTATGTCTCTACTGTATGTCTCTACTGTATGTCTCTCTACTGTATGTCTCTACTGTGTGTCTCTCTACTGTATGTATGTCTCTCTGTCTCTTACTGTATGTCTCTCTACTGTGTCTCTCTACTGTATGTCTCTCTTTATGTCTCTACTGTATGTCTGTATGTCTCACTGTATGTCTCTACTGTATGTCTCTACTGTATGTCTCTCTACTGTCTCTATGTCTCTACTGTGTGTCTCTACTGTATGTCTCTACTGTATGTCTCTCTACTGTGTCTCTACTGTATGTCTCTACTGTGTGTCTCTACTGTATGTCTCTACTGTATGTCTCTCACTGTGTGTCTCTACTGTATGTCTCTACTGTCTATGTGTCTCTACTGTATGTCTCTACTTTATGTCTCTCTACTGTCTCTACTGTGTCTCTACTGTATGTCTCTCTACTGTGTGTCTCTACTTTATGTCTCTCTACTGTGTGTCTCTACTATGTCTCTCTGTGTGTCTCTACTGTATGTCTCTCTACTGTATGTCTCTCTACTGTATGTCTCTACTGTGTGTCTCTACTGTATGTCTCTACTGTATGTCTCTCACTGTGTGTCTCTACTGTATGTCTCTACTGTATGTCTCTACTGTATGTCTCTACTGTGTGTCTCTGCACCATGTCTCTTGTATGTCTCTCACTGTATGTCCTCTGTAACTGTATGTCTCTCTACTGTATGTCTCTACTGTATGTCTCTCTACTGTGTGTCTCTACTGTATGTCTCTACTTTATGTCTCTCTACTGTATGTCTCTACTGTATGTCTCTACTGTGTATGTCTCTACTGTATGTCTGTGTCTCTCTACTGTATGTCTACTGTGTGTCTCTACTGTATGTCTCTCTGTATGTCTCTACTCTCTCTACTTATGTCTCTCTACTGTGTGTACTGTATGTCTCTACTGTATGTCTCTCTACTTTATGTCTCTCTACTGTATGTCTCTACCGTGTCTCTACTGTATGTCTCTCTACTGTACATGTTTACATTTAAGTCATTTGTCTCTACTGTATGTCTCTCTACTTTATGTCTCTACTGTATGTCTCTACTGTATGTCTCTACTGTGTGTCTCTACTGTATGTCTACTGTATGTCTCTCTGTATGTCTCTACTTTATGTCTCTCTACTGTATGTCTCTCTACTGTGTGTCTCTGTATGTCTCTAATGTATGTCTCTACTGTTATGTCTCTCTACTGTATGTCTCTACTTTATGTCTCTCTACTGTATGTCTCTACCTACTGTATGTCTCTACTGTATTTAAGTCATATTCTCTACCTGTATGTCTCTCTACTGTATGTCTCTACTGTATGTCTGTATCTGTATATCTACTGTATGTCTCTACTGTATGTCTCTACTGTGTGTCTCTACTGTATGTCTCTCTACTGTATGTCCCGTGCATCTCACTAACTTAACTCTTGCCCATGTGGATATTTCCATGTCCAGCAGTGATTGATTTAAAACTGTCCTGTGTAAATTCATCAACTTAAGCTAGATGACTCATGATATGTATAAACCAGTAATTAGGCAGGCAGGCAGGCAGGCAGGCAAAGAAGGATGTGCTTATACACTGAGTGTACAAACCAACAACTCTTTCCATGATATAGACTGACCAGGTGAATCCAGGTGAAAGATATGATCCCTTATTGATGTCACCTGTTAAATCCACTTCAATCAGTGTAGATGAAGGGGAGGAGACATGTAGATGAAGGGGAGGAGACATGTAGATGAAGGGGAGGAGACATGTAGATGAAGAGACATGTAGATGAAGGGGAGGAGACATGTAGAGGAAGGGGAGGAGACATGTAGATGAAGGGGAGGAGACATGTAGATGAAGTGGAGGAGACATGTAGATGAAGGGGAGGAGACATGTAGATGAAGGGGAGGAGACATGTAGATGAAGGGGAGGAGACGGGTTAAAGAAGGAGTTTTAAGCCTTGAGACAATTGAGACATGGATTGTGTCTGTGTGTCATTCAGAGGGTGAATGGGCAAGACAAAAGATTGAAGTGCCTTTGAACGGGGTATGGTAGTAGGTACCAGGCGCTCCGGTTTGTGTCAAGAACTGCAACGCTGCTGGGTTTTTTCACTCTCAACAGTTTTCCCTGTGTATCAAGAATGGTCCACCACCCAAAGGACATCCAGCCAACTTGACACAACTGTGGGAAGCGTTGGAGTCAACGTGGACCAGCATCCCTGGAACGCTTTCGACACCTTGTAGTCCGTGACCTGACGAATTGAGGCTGTTGTGAGGTCAAAGGGTGTAAACTCAACATTAGGAAGTTGTTTTCTCCTTTGTATAATGTTTAATTGTCAGTTTCTAGACCGTTTCTAATGGGATGAGATATGACGTGGTTTCTTGTGTAGATCCCAGGTAAGAAGACACCAAGCTGTGGGTTCCGATGAGGAGATGTCTTCTGAAAACTGACCAAGGTCGGTACACAACCTCCCAGACCTTAACCTCTCCTTACTGTGAGTGGACCAAGGTTGGTACACAACCTCCCAGACCTTAACCTCTCTCCTTACTGTGAGTGGACCAAGGTTGGTACACAACCTCCCAGACCTTAACCTCTCCTTACTGTGAGTGGACCAAGGTTGGTACACAACATCCCAGACCTTAACCCCTCCTTACTGTGAGTAGACCAACAACCTCCCAGACCTTAACCTCTCCTTACTGTGAGTGGACCAAGGTTGGTACACAACCCCAGACCTTAACCTCTCCTTACTGTGAGTGGACCAAGGTTGGTACACAACCTCCCAGACCTTAACCTCTCCTTACTGTGAGTGGACCAGGTTGGTACACAACCTCCCAGACCTTAACCTCTCCTTACTGTGAGTGGACCAAGGTTGGTACACAACCTCCCAGACCTTAACCTCTCCTTACTGTGAGTGGACCAAGGTTGGTACACAACCTCCCAGACCTTAACCTCTCCTTACTGTGAGTGGACCAAGGTTGCTCTGAAGTGGAAAGGTGGATAAACGAGTCAGGAGCAGGTTTTCTTACATGGAACTAAATTCTCTATTGGCGCTAATTCTATATATCATCTACTGCATCTTTATGTAATACATGTATCACTAGCCACTTTAACTATGCCACTTTGTTTACATACTCATCTCATATGTATATACTGTACTCGATACCATCTACTGCATCTTGCCTATGCCGCTCTGTACCATCACTCATTCATATATCTTTATGTACATATTCTTTATCCCTTTACAGTTGTGTCTATAAGGTAGTAGTTTTGGAATTGTTAGCTAGATTACTTGTTGGTTATTACTGCATTGTCGGAACTAGCACAAGCATTTCGCTACACTCGCACTAACATCTGCTAACCATGTGTATGTGACAAATTAAATTTGATTTGATTGAATTCTTTCTTCTCAAATACTCCTTTCTGTCTCCCCTCTCTGCCGGCTCCCTCCTCTCTCTTGAAGGGGAAAGACAATAGCTCATTAGTACAGTCAGCTGTGCTTAACTGCCTCTGATCACCTTGACTCATATATGCCGGGCTGGGCTACTGTCCGTGGAGGCAGCCTGCCCTCTGGTGGTTCTTCCACATTACTTATTACCTCCTCTCTGTCTAAGTACAACTTCCCAGACCTAAAACCTCTCCTCACTTATTATATCCTCTCTGTCTCTGTACAACTTCCCAGACCTTAAAACCTCTCCTCACTTATTATATCCTCTCTGTCTCTGTACAACTTCCCAGACCTTAAAACCTCTCCTCACTTATTATATCCTCTGTCTCTGTACAACTTCCCAGACCTTAACCTCTCTCCTCACTTATTATATCATCTCTGTCTCTGTACAACTTCCCAGACCTTAACCTCTCCTCACTTATTATATCCTCTCTGTCTCTGTACAACTTCCCAGACCTTTACCCTCTCCTCACTTATTACATCCCTCTGTCTCTCTATACTTCTCTCAAAGCAAGTGCTCTTAATCAGTGCTAACCACGGTCCTGTGACAGCTATAGTCATAACATCAGGGCTAACCATGGTCCTGTGATGCTATAGTCATAACATCAGGGCTAACCATGGTCCTGTGATGCTATAGTCATAACGTGTTAATCAGGTCTAACCACGGTCCTGTGATGCTATAGTCATAACATCAGGGCTAACCACGGTCCTGTGATGCTATAGTCATAACATCAGGGCTAACCACGGTCCTGTGATGGCTAGAGTCATAACATCAGGTTAACCATGGTCCTGTGACAGCTATAGTCATAACATCAGGGCTAACCACGGTCCTGTGATGCTATAGTCATAACATCAGGCTAACCACGGTCCTGTGATGGCTAGAGTCATAACATCAGGGCTAACCACGGTCCTGTGATGGCTATAGTCATAACATCAGGGCTAACCATGGTGATGGCTATAGTCATAATCATCATGGTCCTGTGGGCTAACCATATCCTGGGATGCTGAGTAGTCCTGTGATGCTATAGTCATAACATCAGGGCTAACCATGGTCCTAGTGATGCTATAGTCATAACATCAGGGCTAACCATGGTCCTGTGATGCTATAGTCATAACATCAGGGCTAACCATGGACCTGTGATGTGCTATAGTCATAACATCAGGGCTAACCATGGTCCTAGTGATGCTATAGTCATAACGTGTTAATCAGTGCTAACCATGGACCTGTGATGCTATAGTCATAACATCAGGGCTAACCACGGTCCTGTGATGGCTATAGTCATAACATCAGGGCTAACCACGGTCCTGTGATGGCTATAGTCACTTAACATCAGGGTTAACCAGCAATACGTAACTT
>NC_088405.1:97590377-97624953 GCF_034236695.1 Oncorhynchus nerka | reverse complement strand
CACTGAGAGTGACCTAGCTTAGCACTAGACAGTCAGATATATACCTGGGTACAGGCCAGTATCACTGAGAGTGACCTAGCTTAGCACTAGACAGTCAGATATATACCTGGGTAAGGTCAGTATCACTGAGAGTGACCTAGCTTAGCACTAGACAGTCAGATATATACCTGGGTAAAGGTCAGTATCACTGAGAGTGACCTAGCTTAGCACTAGACAGTCAGATATATACCTGGGTAAAGGTCAGTATCACTGAGAGTGACCTAGCTTAGCACTAGACAGTCAGATATATACCTGGGTACAGGTACAGTATCACTGAGAGTGACCTAGCTTAGCACTAGACAGTCAGATATATACCTGGGTACAGGTCAGATATATACACAGGTATCACTGAGAGTGACCTAGCTTAGCACTAGACAGTCAGATATATACCTGGGTACAGGTCAGTATCACTGAGAGTGACCTAGCTTAGCACTAGACAGTCAGATATATACCTGGGTACAGGTTAGTATCACTGAGAGTGACCTAGCTTAGCACTAGACAGTCAGATATATACCTGGGTACAGGTCAGTATCACTGAGAGTGACCTAGCTTAGCACTAGACAGTCAGATATATACCTGGGTACAGGTTAGTATCACTGAGAGTGACCTAGCTTAGCACTAGACAGTCAGATATATACCTGGGTAAGGTCAGTATCACTGAGAGTGACCTAGCTTAGCACTAGACAGTCAGATATATACCTGGGTAAAGGTTAGTATCACTGAGATTGACCTAGTTTAGCACTAGACAGTCAGATATATACCTGGGTACAGGTCAGTATCACTGAGAGTGACCTAGCTTAGCACTAGACAGTCAGATATATACCTGGGTACAGGTTAGTATCACTGAGAGTGACCTAGCTTAGCACTAGACAGTCAGATATATACCTGGGTACAGGTCAGTATCACTGAGAGTGACCTAGCTTAGCACTAGACAGTCAGATATATACCTGGGTACAGGTTAGTATCACTGAGAGTGACCTAGCTTAGCACTAGACAGTCAGATATATACCTGGGTACAGGTACTAGTATCACTGAGAGTGACCTAGCTTAGCACTAGACAGTCAGATATATACCTGGGTACAGGTCAGTATCACTGAGAGTGACCTAGCTTAGCACTAGACAGTCAGATATATACCTGGGTACAGGTACTAGTATCACTGAGAGTGACCTAGCTTAGCACTAGACAGTCAGATATATAGGGTACAGGTTAGTATCACTGAGAGTGACCTAGCTTAGCACTAGACAGTCAGATATATACCTGGGTACAGGTTAGTATCACTGAGAGTGACCTAGCTTAGCACTAGACAGTCAGATATATACCTGGGTACAGGTTAGTATCACTGAGAGTGACCTAGCTTAGCACTAGACAGTCAGATATATACCTGGGTACAGGTTAGTATCACTGAGAGTGACCTAGCTTAGCACTAGACAGTCAGATATATACCTGGGTAAAGGTTAGTATCACTGAGAGTGACCTAGCTTAGCACTAGACAGTCAGATATATACCTGGGTACAGGTATCACTGAGAGTGACCTAGCTTAGCACTAGACAGTCAGATATATACCTGGGTAAAGGTTAGTATCACTGAGAGTGACCTAGCTTAGCACTAGACAGTCAGATATATACCTGGGTAAAGGTTAGTATCACTGAGAGTGACCTAGCTTAGCACTAGACAGTCAGATATATACCTGGGTAAAGGTCAGTATCACTGAGAGTGACCTAGCTTAGCACTAGACAGTCAGATATATACCTGGGTACAGGTACAGTATATATACCTGGGTACAGGTTAGTATCACTGAGAGTGACCTAGCTTAGCACTAGACAGTCAGATATATACCTGGGTACAGGTTAGTATCACTGAGAGTGACCTAGCTTAGCACTAGACAGTCAGATATATACCTGGGTACAGGTTAGTATCACTGAGAGTGACCTAGCTTAGCACTAGACAGTCAGATATATACCTGGGTACAGGTTAGTATCACTGAGAGTGACCTAGCTTAGCACTAGACAGTCAGATATATACCTGGGTACAGGTTAGTATCACTGAGAGTGACCTAGCTTAGCACTAGACAGTCAGATATATACCTGGGTACAGGTTAGTATCACTGAGAGTGACCTAGCTTAGCACTAGACAGTCAGATATATACCTGGGTACAGGTTAGTATCACTGAGAGTGACCTAGCTTAGCACTAGACAGTCAGATATATACCTGGGTACAGGTTAGTATCACTGAGAGTGACCTAGCTTAGCACTAGACAGTCAGATATATACCTGGGTACAGGTCAGTATCACTGAGAGTGACCTAGCTTAGCACTAGACAGTCAGATATATACCTGGGTACAGGTTAGTATCACTGAGAGTGACCTAGCTTAGCACTAGACAGTCAGATATATACCTGGGTAAAGGTCAGTATCACTGAGAGTGACCTAGCTTAGCACTAGACAGTCAGATATATACCTGGGTAAAGGTCAGTATCACTGAGAGTGACCTAGCTTAGCACTAGACAGTCAGATATATACCTGGGTACAGGTACTATACAGGCCAGTATCACTGAGAGTGACCTAGCTTAGCACTAGACAGTCAGATATATACCTGGGTAAAGGTACTGTATAGGTTAGTATCACTGAGAGTGACCTAGCTTAGCACTAGACAGTCAGATATATACCTGGGTACAGGTTAGTATCACTGAGAGTGACCTAGCTTAGCACTAGACAGTCAGATATATACCTGGGTACAGGTTAGTATCACTGAGAGTGACCTAGCTTAGCACTAGACAGTCAGATATATACCTGGGTACAGGTTAGTATCACTGAGAGTGACCTAGCTTAGCACTAGACAGTCAGATATATAACTGGG
The DNA here is from genome assembly GCF_034236695.1 of Oncorhynchus nerka. NCBI lineage: Eukaryota > Metazoa > Chordata > Actinopteri > Salmoniformes > Salmonidae > Oncorhynchus > Oncorhynchus nerka. The sequence goes on along the minus strand of NC_088405.1, from coordinate 97,622,058 downwards.
TAAAGGTACTGTATAGGTTAGTATCACTGAGAGTGACCTAGCTTAGCACTAGACAGTCAGATATATACCTGGGTACAGGCCAGTATCACTGAGAGTGACCTAGCTTAGCACTAGACAGTCAGATATATACCTGGGTAAAGGTCAGTATCACTGAGAGTGACCTAGCTTAGCACTAGACAGTCAGATATATACCTGGGTAAAGGTCAGTATCACTGAGAGTGACCTAGCTTAGCACTAGACAGTCAGATATATACCTGGGTAAAGGTCAGTATCACTGAGAGTGACCTAGCTTAGCACTAGACAGTCAGATATATACCTGGGTACAGGTACTATACAGGCCAGTATCACTGAGAGTGACCTAGCTTAGCACTAGACAGTCAGATATATACCTGGGTACAGGTTAGTATCACTGAGAGTGACCTAGCTTAGCACTAGACAGTCAGATATATACCTGGGTACAGGTCAGTATCACTGAGAGTGACCTAGCTTAGCACTAGACAGTCAGATATATACCTGGGTACAGGTTAGTATCACTGAGAGTGACCTAGCTTAGCACTAGACAGTCAGATATATACCTGGGTACAGGTTAGTATCACTGAGAGTGACCTAGCTTAGCACTAGACAGTCAGATATATACCTGGGTACAGGTTAGTATCACTGAGAGTGACCTAGCTTAGCACTAGACAGTCAGATATATACCTGGGTAAAGGTACTGTATAGGTTAGTATCACTGAGAGTGACCTAGCTTAGCACTAGACAGTCAGATATATACCTGGGTACAGGCCAGTATCACTGAGAGTGACCTAGCTTAGCACTAGACAGTCAGATATATACCTGGGTACAGGTCAGTATCACTGAGAGTGACCTAGCTTAGCACTAGACAGTCAGATATATACCTGGGTACAGGTCAGTATCACTGAGAGTGACCTAGCTTAGCACTAGACAGTCAGATATATACCTGGGTACAGGTGACCTATTAGCACTAGACAGTATCACTGAGAGTGACCTAGCTTAGCACTAGACAGTCAGATATATACCTGGGTACAGGTTAGTATCACTGAGAGTGACCTAGCTTAGCACTAGACAGTCAGATATATACCTGGGTAAAGGTACTGTATAGGTTAGTATCACTGAGAGTGACCTAGCTTAGCACTAGACAGTCAGATATATACCTGGGTACAGGTTAGTATCACTGAGAGTGACCTAGCTTAGCACTAGACAGTCAGATATATACCTGGGTACAGGTACTAGTATCACTGAGAGTGACCTAGCTTAGCACTAGACAGTCAGATATATACCTGGGTACAGGTTAGTATCACTGAGAGTGACCTAGCTTAGCACTAGACAGTCAGATATATACCTGGGTACAGGTTAGTATCACTGAGAGTGACCTAGCTTAGCACTAGACAGTCAGATATATACCTGGGTACAGGTTAGTATCACTGAGAGTGACCTAGCTTAGCACTAGACAGTCAGATATATACCTGGGTAAATGTACTGTATAGGTTAGTATCACTGAGAGTGACCTAGCTTAGCACTAGACAGTCAGATATATACCTGGGTACAGGCCAGTATCACTGAGAGTGACCTAGCTTAGCACTAGACAGTCAGATATATACCTGGGTAAAGGTACTGTACAGGTTAGTATCACTGAGAGTGACCTAGCTTAGCACTAGACAGTCAGATATATACCTGGGTAAAGGTACTGTACAGGTCAGTATCACTGAGAGTGACCTAGCTTAGCACTAGACAGTCAGATATATACCTGGGTACAGGCCAGTATCACTGAGAGTGACCTAGCTTAGCACTAGACAGTCAGATATATACCTGGGTACAGGTCAGTATCACTGAGAGTGACCTAGCTTAGCACTAGACAGTCAGATATATACCTGGGTAAAGGTACTGTACAGGTCAGTATCACTGAGAGTGACCTAGCTTAGCACTAGACAGTCAGATATATACCTGGGTACAGGCCAGTATCACTGAGAGTGACCTAGCTTAGCACTAGACAGTCAGATATATACCTGGGTAAAGGTTAGTATCACTGAGAGTGACCTAGCTTAGCACTAGACAGTCAGATATATACCTGGGTACAGGTTAGTATCACTGAGAGTGACCTAGCTTAGCACTAGACAGTCAGATATATACCTGGGTACAGGTTAGTATCACTGAGAGTGACCTAGCTTAGCACTAGACAGTCAGATATATACCTGGGTACAGGTACTGAGAGTGACCTACAGGTCAGTAATCACTGAGAGTGACCTAGTTTAGCACTAGACAGTCAGATATATACCTGGGTACAGGCCAGTATCACTGAGAGTGACCTAGCTTAGCACTAGACAGTCAGATATATACCTGGGTAAAGGTTAGTATCACTGAGATTGACCTAGTTTAGCACTAGACAGTCAGATATATACCTGGGTAAAGGCCAGTATCACTGAGAGTGACCTAGCTTAGCACTAGACAGTCAGATATATACCTGGGTACAGGTTAGTATCACTGAGAGTGACCTAGCTTAGCACTAGACAGTCAGATATATACCTGGGTACAGGTTAGTATCACTGAGAGTGACCTAGCTTAGCACTAGACAGTCAGATATATACCTGGGTAAAGGTACTGTATAGGTTAGTATCACTGAGAGTGACCTAGCTTAGCACTAGACAGTCAGATATATACCTGGGTAAAGGTACTGTACAGGTCAGTATCACTGAGAGTGACCTAGCTTAGCACTAGACAGTCAGATATATACCTGGGTACAGGTTAGTATCACTGAGAGTGACCTAGCTTAGCACTAGACAGTCAGATATATACCTGGGTACAGGTCAGTATCACTGAGAGTGACCTAGCTTAGCACTAGACAGTCAGATATATACCTGGGTAAAGATACTGTACAGGTCAGTATCACTGAGAGTGACCTAGCTTAGCACTAGCCAGTCAGATATATACCTGGGTACAGGTTAGTATCACTGAGAGTGACCTAGCTTAGCACTAGACAGTCAGATATATACCTGGGTAAAGGTTAGTATCACTGAGAGTGACCTAGCTTAGCACTAGCCAGTCAGATATATACCTGGGTACAGGTCAGTATCACTGAGAGTGACCTAGCTTAGCACTAGACAGTCAGATATATACCTGGGTAAAGGTACTGTGACCTAGGCACTAGACAGTATCACTGAGAGTGACCTAGCTTAGCACTAGACAGTCAGATATATACCTGGGTACAGGCCAGTATCACTGAGAGTGACCTAGCTTAGCACTAGACAGTCAGATATATACCTGGGTAAAGGTTAGTATCACTGAGATTGACCTAGTTTAGCACTAGACAGTCAGATATATACCTGGGTAAAGGCCAGTATCACTGAGAGTGACCTAGCTTAGCACTAGACAGTCAGATATATACCTGGGTACAGGTTAGTATCACTGAGAGTGACCTAGCTTAGCACTAGACAGTCAGATATATACCTGGGTAAAGGTTAGTATCACTGAGAGTGACCTAGCTTAGCACTAGACAGTCAGATATATACCTGGGTACAGGTCAGTATCACTGAGAGTGACCTAGCTTAGCACTAGACAGTCAGATATATACCTGGGTACAGGTCAGTATCACTGAGAGTGACCTAGCTTAGCACTAGACAGTCAGATATATACCTGGGTACAGGTTAGTATCACTGAGAGTGACCTAGGTTAGCACTAGCCAGTCAGATATATACCTGGGTACAGGTTAGTATCACTGAGAGTGACCTAGCTTAGCACTAGACAGTCAGATATATACCTGGGTACAGGTTAGTATCACTGAGAGTGACCTAGCTTAGCACTAGACAGTCAGATATATACCTGGGTACAGGTTAGTATCACTGAGAGTGACCTAGCTTAGCACTAGACAGTCAGATATATACCTGGGTAAAGGTACTGTACAGGTCAGTATCACTGAGAGTGACCTAGCTTAGCACTAGACAGTCAGATATATACCTGGGTAAAGGTACTGTACAGGTTAGTATCACTGAGAGTGACCTAGCTTAGCACTAGACAGTCAGATATATACCTGGGTAAAGGTACTGTACAGGTTAGTATCACTGAGAGTGACCTAGCTTAGCACTAGACAGTCACATATATACCTGGGTACAGGCCAGTATCACTGAGAGTGACCTAGCTTAGCACTAGACAGTCAGATATATACCTGGGTAAAGGTTAGTATCACTGAGATTGACCTAGTTTAGCACTAGACAGTCACATATATACCTGGGTAAAGGTCAGTATCACTGAGAGTGACCTAGCTTAGCACTAGACAGTCAGATATATACCTGGGTAAAGGTTAGTATCACTGAGAGTGACCTAGCTTAGCACTAGACAGTCAGATATATACCTGGGTACAGGTCAGTATCACTGAGAGTGACCTAGCTTAGCACTAGACAGTCAGATATATACCTGGGTACAGGTCAGTATCACTGAGAGTGACCTAGCTTAGCACTAGACAGTCAGATATATACCTGGGTACAGGTTAGTATCACTGAGAGTGACCTAGGTTAGCACTAGCCAGTCAGATATATACCTGGGTACAGGTTAGTATCACTGAGAGTGACCTAGCTTAGCACTAGACAGTCAGATATATACCTGGGTAAAGGTACTGCACAGGTTAGTATCACTGAGAGTGACCTAGCTTAGCACTAGACAGTCAGATATATACCTGGGTACAGGCCAGTATCACTGAGAGTGACCTAGCTTAGCACTAGACAGTCAGATATATACCTGGGTACAGGTCAGTATCACTGAGAGTGACCTAGCTTAGCACTAGACAGTCAGATATATACCTGGGTACAGGTCAGTATCACTGAGAGTGACCTAGAGCACTAGACAGTGATATATACCTGGGTACAGCTTAGCACTAGACAGTCAGATATATACCTGGGTACAGGTTAGTATCACTGAGAGTGACCTAGCTTAGCACTAGACAGTCAGATATATACCTGGGTACAGGTTAGTATCACTGAGACCTAGTGACCTAGATATATACTGGGTAGCACTAGACAGTCAGATATATACCTGGGTACAGGTTAGTATCACTGAGAGTGACCTAGCTTAGCACTAGACAGTCAGATATATACCTGGGTACAGGTCATTATCACTGAGAGTGACCTAGCTTAGCACTAGACAGTCAGATATATACAGTGCCTTGCGAAAGTATTTGGCCCCCTTGAACTTTGCGACCTTTTGCCACATTTCAGGCTTCAAACATAAAGATATAGAACTGTATTTTTTTGTGAAGAATCAACAGCAAGTGGGACACAATCATGAAGTGGAACAACATTTATTGGATATTTCAAACTTTTTTAACAAATCAAAAACTGAAAAATTGGGCATGCAAAATTATTCAGCCCCCTTAAGTTAATACATTGTAGCGCCACCTTTTGCTGCGATTACAGCTGTAAGTCGCTTGGGGTATGTCTCTATCAGTTTTGCACATCGAGAGACTGACATTTTTTCCCATTCCTCCTTGCAAAACAGCTCGAGCTCAGTGAGGTTGGATGGAGAGCATTTGTGAACAGCAGTTTTCAGGTATATATATCTGACTGGCTAGTGCTAAGCTAGGTACTGTCTCCCCCAATCACACTCCCTCTCTTCCTGTCTCCCCCAATCCCACTCCCTCTCTTCCTGTCTCCCCCAATCACACTCCCTCTCTTCCTGTCTCCCCCAATCACACTCCCTCTCTTCCTGTCTCCCCCAATCCCACTCCCTCTCTTCTTGTCTCCCCCAATCCCACTCCTTCTCTTCCTGTCTCCCTCTCTTTCACACCCTCTGTTCCTGTCTCCCCCAATCACACTCCCTCTCTCCCAATCCCACTCCCTCTCTTTCACACTACAGATCTCCAGGTTTCTGTCACTCCCACACATGGACTGGCTTTTTCCACTTGGTTGGACATTTCTGTTACACACACACACACATATTTACACAGTACGTGTGAGAATTCATCTCCATCACTTTAAAACCCTCTGAGTCTCTACCATTCCCTCCCTTTCCCATTCCCCTCCAGTCCCTCTTTCTCTCCCCCTCTCTCATTCCTTCCCTCCCCCATTCCCACCCTCCCTCTGCCCTCCCCCATTCCCACCCTCCCTCTGCCCCCCCATTCTCCCTCCCCCATTTCCACCCTCCCTCTGCCCTCCCCCATTCCCACCCTCCCTCTGCCCCCCCATTCTCCCTCCCTCCCTCCCATTCTCCCTCCCTCCCTCTCCCTCCCCCCATTCTCCCTCCCTCCTCCTCCTCCTCCATTCTCCTCCCTCTCTCCCCTCCCTCTGCCCCCCCTCCCTCCCTCCCCATTCTCCCTCTCCCTCCCACCCTCCATCCTCCCCCCACTCCCACCCTCCCTCTGCCCCCCCATTCTCCCTCACTCCCCATTCTCCCTCTCTCCCTCCCTCCCTCTCTCCCTCTCTCTCCCTCTCTCTCTCCCTCTCTCTCTCCCTCCCTCTCCTGGCTGGTATCCTTCTCACCAGCTGATTTGACTCATTTTCCTCTCTGACCTTGACCTCCCCAGCCCTCTGATTGGCAGCTCTCCATCCGCTCATCTCTGATTGGCAGGTGTCCCAGGAAACCATGCCCCTTTTTAAATGATCGTCAGGTTGTCTTCCTCGCCTCAGTGAATCGGCACCGTTTGCTCTTCCCCTGACAGTTGTGAGGACAGACTGAAACGCAGAGTCCCATACTTGTGTCCTTTCAGACAGAAATTATTTCAGAAAAGAGATCGCTGATGAGGTCATAAAGCCAAGGGAAGATATTATTATATCTACACTTTAATACATTATACATAAACAACGTTGTCATAGAAACTACCATCAACACTATGTGCATAGAAACTACCATCAACACTATGTGCATAGAAACTACCATCAACACTATGTGCATAGAAACTACCATCCACACGATGTGCATAGAAACTACCATCCACACGATGTGCATAGAAACTACCATCAACACGATGTGCATAGAAACTACCATCAACACGATGTACATAGAAACTACCATCAACACGATGTGCATAGAAACTACCATCAACACTATGTGCATAGAAACTACCATCAACACGATGTACATAGAAACTACCATCAACACGATGTGCATAGAAACTACCATCAACACGATGTGCATAGAAACTACCATCAACACTATGTGCATAGAAACTACCATCCACACTATGTGCATAGAAACTACCATCAACACGATGTGCATAGAAACTACCATCAACACTATGTGCATAGAAACTACCATCAACACTATGTGCATAGAAACCACCATCAACACGATGTGCATAGAAACTACCATCAACACTATGTGCATAGAAACTACCATCCACACTATGTGCATAGAAACTACCATCAACACGATGTGCATAGAAACTACCATCAACACTATGTGCATAGAAACTACCATCAACACTATGTGCATAGAAACTACCATCCACACGATGTGCATAGAAACTACCATCAACACTATGTGCATAGAAACTACCATCAACACTATGTGCATAGAAACTACCATCAACACTATGTGCATAGAAACTACCATCAACACTATGTGCATAGAAACTACCATCAACACGATGTGCATAGAAACTACCATCAACACGATGTGCATAGAAACTACCATCAACACTATGTGCATAGAAACTACCATCAACACTATGTGCATAGAAACTACCATCAACACGATGTGCATAGAAACTACCATCAACACTATGTGCATAGAAACTACCATCAACACTATGTGCATAGAAACTACCATCAACACTATGTAGAAACGATGTGCATAGAAACTACCATCAACACTATGTGCATAGAAACTACCATCAACACTATGTGCATAGAAACTACCATCAACACTATGTGCATAGAAACTACCATCAACACTATGTGCATAGAAACTACCATCAACACTATGTGCATAGAAACTACCATCCACACGATGTGCATAGAAACTACCATCAACACTATGTGCATAGAAACTACCATCAACACTATGTGCATAGAAACTACCATCAACACTATGTGCATAGAAACTACCATCAACACTATGTGCATAGAAACTACCATCAACACGATAAAACTACCATCAACACTATGTGCATAGAAACTACCATCCACACGATGTGCATAGAAACTACCATCAACACGATGTGCATAGAAATTACCATCAACACGATGTGCATAGAAACTACCATCAACACGATGTACATAGAAACTACCATCAACACTATGTGCATAGAAACTACCATCAACACTATGTGCATAGAAACTACCATCAACACGATGTGCATAGAAACTACCATCAACACTATGTGCATAGAAACTACCATCAACACTATGTGCATAGAAACTACCATCAACACTATGTGCATAGAAACTACCATCAACACTATGTGCATAGAAACTACCATCAACACGATGTGCATAGAAACTACCATCAACACTATGTGCATAGAAACTACCATCAACACTATGTGCATAGAAACTACCATCAACACTATGTGCATAGAAACTACCATCAACACGATGTGCATAGAAACTACCATCAACACTATGTGCATAGAAACTACCATCAACACTATGTGCATAGAAACTACCATCAACACTATGTGCATAGAAACTACCATCAACACTATGTGCATAGAAACTACCATCAACACGATGTGCATAGAAACTACCATCAACACTATGTGCATAGAAACTACCATCAACACTATGTGCATAGAAACTACCATCAACACTATGTGCATAGAAACTACCATCAACACGATGTGCATAGAAACTACCATCAACACTATGTGCATAGAAACTACCATCAACACTATGTGCATAGAAACTACCATCAACACTATGTGCATAGAAACTACCATCAACACGATGTGCATAGAAACTACCATCAACACTATGTGCATAGAAACTACCATCAACACTATGTGCATAGAAACTACCATCAACACGATGTACATAGAAACTACCATCAACACGATGTACATTTCTGGTCATTTAGCAGATACTCTCATCATCCAGAGAAACTGACAGTCAGTACATTCAACTGAGTTTAGTAGGAGAAAACAATGACGTCACAGCAACTAGATCATACTGTATGCCACTTTATTTGATTGACACTTATCAGGGTTTGGGGTCAATTCCATTTCAATTCAGACAGGTAGACCAAATTCCAATTCCACATGTTCTTTAATTGAAAAGCATTGGAAGATAAAATGGACAAAAAAAATAAAAAATGGTCTTGGATGCTTCTGAACCTGGAAAATTAAATATTGGTTCCAGTCAACAGCAATGGTCGACACAGTCGAGAGGAGGCGCCCCCACTACCCAGTCGAGAGGGGCACCACCCAGTCAAGAGGGACACCACCCAGTCAAGAGGGACACCACCCAGTCAAGAGGGACACCACCCAGTCAAGAGGGGGCACCCCCACCACCCAGTCAAGAGGGACACCACCCAGTCAAGAGGGGGAACCCCCACCACCCAGTCAAGAGGGGCACCACCCAGTCAAGAGGGACACCACCCAGTCAAGAGGGACACCACCCAGTCAAGAGGGGGCACCCCCACCACCCAGTCGAGAGGGGGCACCCCCACCACCCAGTCGAGAGGGGGCACCCCCACCACCCAGTCAAGAGGGGGCACACCCCCACCACCCAGTCGAGAGGGGGCACACCCCCACCACCCAGTCGAGAGGGGGCACCCCCACCACCCAGTCGAGAGGGGGCACCCCCACCACCCAGTCGAGAGGAGCACCCCACCACCCAGTCGAGAGGGGCACCCCCACCACCCAGTCGAGAGGGGCACCCCCACCACCCAGTCGAGAGGGGCACCCCCACCACCCAGTCGAGAGGGGCACCCCCACCACCCAGTCGAAAGGAAGCACCCCCACCACCCAGTCGAGAGGAGGCACAACCACCACCCAGTCGAGAGGAAGCACCCCCACCACCCAGTCGAGGAGGCACAACCACCACCCAGTCGAGAGGAGGCACCCCCACCACCCAGTCGAGAGGAGGCACCCCACCACCCAGTCGAGAGGAGGAACCCCCACCACCCAGTCGAGGAGGCACCCCCACCACCCAGTCGAGGGAGGCACCCCCACCACCCAGTCGAGAGGAGGCACCCCCACAACCCAGTCGAGAGGAGGCACCCCACAACCCAGTCGAGAGGAGGCACCCCCACCACCCAGTCGAGAGGAGGCACCCCCCACCACCCAGTCGAGAGGAGGCACCCCCACCACCCAGTCGAGAGGAGGCACCCCCACCACCCAGTCGAGAGGAGGCACCCCCACCACCCAGTCGAGAGGAGGCACCCCCACCACCCAGTCGAGAGGCACCCCACCACCCAGTCAAGAGGAGGCACCCCCACCACCCAGTCAGAGGGAGCACCCCCCACCCAGTCAAGAGGGAGCACCCCCACCACCCCGTCAAGAGGAGCACCCCCACCACCCCGTCAAGAGGGAGCATCCCCACCAACCCGTCAAGAGGAGCACCCCCACCACCCAGTCAAGAGGGGCACCCCCACCACCCAGTCAAGAGGGGCACCCCCACCACCCAGTCAAGAGGGACACCCCCACCACCCAGTCAAGAGGGGACACCCCCACCACCCAGTCAAGAGGGACACCCCCACCACCCAGTCAAGAGGGGACACCCCCACCACCCAGTCAAGAGGACACCCCCACCACCCAGTCAAGAGGGACACCCCCACCACCCAGTCAGAGGGGGCACCCCACCACCCAGTCAAGAGGGACACCCCCACCACCCCGTCAAGAGGGACACCCCCCACTTAGCCGTGTGAAGAATATCATGGAGGACTCTTCACATGGGCAACGTTTAACCCCATTGATTTGGAGGTAATCTGTGGCGTAGCACAGGTCCGCTCTCCACTCGTGTCTGAGCTAATCTCATGCTGTTCTGCACCTTTTGCTACGAGGCAGAGAGAAAACCATGTAGTTTTAAAGCCAACTTCCTGTGGTTCTAAATATATGGTTCTATATATATATATATATATATATATATATACACAGTGCCTTGCGAAAGTATTCGGCCCCCTTGAACTTTGCGACCTTTTGCCACATTTCAGGCTTCAAACATAAAGATATAAAACTGTATTTTTTTGTGAAGAATCAACAACAAGTGGGACACAATCATGAAGTGGAACGACATTTATTGGATATTTCAAACTTTTTTAACAAATCAAAAACTGAAAAATTGGGCGTGCAAAATTATTCAGCCCCTTTTACTTTCAGTGCAGCAAACTCTCTCCAGAAGTTCAGTGAGGATCTCTGAATGATCCAATGTTTACCTAAATGACTAATGATGATAAATACAATCCACCTGTGTGTAATCAAGTCTCCGTATAAATGCACCTGCACTGTGATAGTCTCAGAGGTCCGTTAAAATGCTGGCGGTGCTTTCACTCTAGTGGTGGCATGAGTCTAAAACCCACACAAGTGGCTCAGGTAGTGCAGCTCATCCAGGATGGCATATCAATGCAAGCTGTGGCAAGGTTTGCTGTGTCTGTCAGCGTAGTGTCCAGAGCATGGAGGCGCTACCAGGAGACAGGCCAGTACATCAGGAGACGTGGAGGAGGCCGTAGGAGGGCAACAACCCAGCAGCAGGACCGCTACCTTCGCCTTTGTGCAAGGAGGAGCAGGAGGAGCACTGCAAAATGACCTCCAGCAGGCCACAAATGTGTATGTGTCTGCTCAAACGGTCAGAAACAGACTCCATGAGGGTGGTATGAGGGCCCGACATCCACAGGTGGGGGTTGTGCTCACAGCCCAACACCGTGCAGGACGTTTGGCATTTGCCAGAGAACACCAATATTGGCAAATTCACCACTGGCGCCCTGTGCTCTTCACAGATGAAAGCAGGTTCACAATGAGCACATGTGACAGTCTGGAGACGCCGTGGAGAACGTTCTGCTGCCTGCAACATCCTCCAGCATGACCGGTTTGGCGGTGGGTCAGTCATGGTGTGGGGTGGCATTTCTTTGAGGGGGCCGCACAGCCCTCCATGTGCTCGCCAGAGGTAGCCTGACTGCCATTAGGTACCGAGATGAGATCCTCAGACCCCTTGTGAGACCACATGCTGGTGCTGTTAGCCCTGGGTTCCTCCTAATGCAAGACAATGCTATGGACTGGCCCGCCCGTTCCCCAGACCTGAATCCAATTAAGCACATCTGTGACATGTCTCACTCCATCCACCAACGCCACGTTGCACCACAGACTGTCCAGGAGTTGGCGGATGCTTTAGTCCAGGTCTGGGAGGAGATCCCTCAGGAGACCATCCGCCACCTCATCAGGAGCATGCCCAGGCGTTGTAGGGAGGTCATACAGGCACGTGGAGTCCACACACACTACTGAGCCTCAGTTTGACTTGTTTTAAGGACATTACATCAAAGTTGGATCAGCCTGTAATGTGGTTTTCCACTTTAATTTTGAGTGTGACTCCAAATCCAGACCTCCATGGGTTGATAAATTTGATTTCCATTGATCATTTTTGTGTGATTTTGTTGTCAGCACATTCAACTATGTAAAGAAAAAGTATTTTTTTTGAGCAGTGTATATATCTTTACCATCAACTCTAGTCCTGTAATATAAATATATTTATATAACATGAGAGCTGAAACAAATTTACTGATTTTATCTTTAACTTACCTTTTGTATAGACATTCTCTTTCTCTACGCTCATCTAAAAAGGAGAGAGAGACGACCCCAAACAAACCTGATCTAACGTTATTAAACAAGCACCATTCGTCACAGTAGCCTGTTCTCTACAGGTAGAGCAGAGGCAGTGTAATGTTCTCTACAGGTAGAGCAGAGGCAGTGTAATGTTCTCTACAAGTAGAGCAGAGGCAGTGTAATGTTCTCTACAGGTAGAGCAGAGGCAGTGTAATGTTCTCTACAGGTAGAGCAGAGGCAGTGTAATGTTCTCTACAGGTAGAGCAGAGGCAGTGTAATGTTCTCTACAGGTAGAGCAGAGGCAGTGTAATGTTCTCTACAGGTAGAGCAGAGGCAGTGTAATGTTCTCTACAAGTAGAGCAGAGGCAGTGTAATGTTCTCTACAGGTAGAGCAGAGGCAGTGTAATGTTCTCTACAGGTAGAGCAGAGGCAGTGTAATGTTCTCTACAGGTAGAGCAGAGGCAGTGTAATGTTCTCTACAAGTAGAGCAGAGGCAGTGTAATGTTCTCTACAGGTAGAGCAGAGGCAGTGTAATGTTCTCTACAGGTAGAGCAGAGGCAGTGTAATGTTCTCTACAGGTAGAGCAGAGGCAGTGTAATGTTCTCTACAGGTAGAGCAGAGGCAGTGTAATGTTCTCTACAGGTAGAGCAGAGGCAGTGTAATGTTCTCTACAAGTAGAGCAGAGGCAGTGTAATGTTCTCTACAGGTAGAGCAGAGGCAGTGTAATGTTCTCTACAAGTAGAGCAGAGGCAGTGTAATGTTCTCTACAGGTAGAGCAGAGGCAGTGTAATGTTCTCTACAAGTAGAGCAGAGGCAGTGTAATGTTCTCTACAAGTAGAGCAGAGGCAGTGTAAAGTAGTGAATAAACATGTGTAGAATATCCCTGCTGAGAAAAACAAAACGGCATCGCTGGTGACCATCTGATACATACCTCTTAGTTTACAGGCTGGGGCTTGGGGCTGTGTATTAGTGGGGCTTGGTGAAGTGTATTAGTGGGGCTTGGGGAAGTGTAATAGTGGGGCTTGGGGAAGTGTAATAGTGGGGCTTGGAGAAGTGTATTAGTGGGGCTTGGGGAAGTGTATCAGTGGGGCTTGGGGAGTGTATCAGTGGGGCTTGGGGAGTGTATTAGTGGGGCTTGGGGCTGTGTATTAGTGGGGCTTGGGGCTGTGTATTAGTGGGGCTTGGGGAAGTGTAATAGTGGGGCTTGGGGAAGTGTATCAGTGGGGCTTGGGGAAGTGTATTAGTGGGGCTTGGGGCTGTGTATTAGTGGGGCTTGGGAAGTGTATCAGTGGGGCTTGGGAAGTGTATCAGTGGGGCTTGGGAAGTGTATCAGTGGGGCTTGGGGAAGTGTATTAGTGGGGCTTGGGGAAGTGTATTAGTGGGGCTTGGGGCTGTGTATTAGTGGGGCTTGGGAAGTGTATCAGTGGGGCTTGGGAAGTGTATTAGTGGGGCTTGGGGAAGTGTATTAGTGGGGCTTGGGGCTGTGTATTAGTGGGGCTTGGGAAGTGTATCAGTGGGGCTTGGGAAGTGTAATAGTGGGGCTTGGGGCTGTGTATTAGTGGGGCTTGGGGCTGTGTATTAGTGGGGCTTGGGGAAGTGTATTAGTGGGGCTTGGGGAAGTGTATTAGTGGGGCTTGGGGAAGTGTATTAGTGGGTCTTGGGGATGTAGCTCTGCTCACGCCCTGGGCATATGTGTGGCTGTCATGTTCGAGGTCCTTGCTGCAAGGGGCGGAGCCATGGAGGATTCTGGAAGCGACATAGTTCTGATCGGGGGTGGCCTCTATAGGGTGTGGCCAGGGTTTGTTTGGGGTGTTTTCATTGGCGACCACCAGCAGATACAAAAACTCTGTAATAACGTATTGTATTTTTCTTTATTAGAAACATAAATTAAAGCAAAACCGATTCGAGACCGGAGAGGGGGGCCTAGATCGAGTTTAGATCGAGCCTGGGAGAGGGAAAAGGGGTCCGAGACAGATTCAAGACCGGGGGGGGCGAGACCAGAAAAATGCGGGTCCAATTCAAGACCACGGTGGTAATTTTGCCAAATCGACGCCATAAAGAGTTCATAATGTCCGGTATTTGTGTGTTCATATTTCAGAACAACATGTCGATTCTTTAGACATACAGAATGCTGAACAAAATGCATGCTGGGGGAGAATAGAGCCGCTCCAAATTATTACTAACACAAACACAGTTGGGGAACAATGAGGACCTTCCCATACCTTCAGAAAAGGGTTAAACATTTATAAAATAATATTACATTTTTATATTATTATTTTCAATTATGTTCTGATTTAAATCTCTTCAGGTTTTGTTGGAAAGGAAAGGTTTAACACTGAAGGGAAAAATATCCAATTCAGGATTTTTTTTTTTTGTCGTCTTGAGGAGATAAATCTAGCTAGCTAAGTCAACCATTGGCTAACGCATCAGAAGATAGATAGAAGGCACCTGCCAATCAACTGTATTAGGGGGCAACATTTTGGAGTGACAGTGGACTCAACCAATCACATTTTGACATGTAATGTTTTTTTGACCAAAAAAAACGTAGTGGGGCAAAAAAGTATTTAGTCAGCCACCAATTGTGCAACAAAGCCTTGTGAAGACTTACAGAAAACGTTTGACCTCTGTTATATACCCTTTGTTGGCAATGACAAAGTATTGAGGTAAACTTTTGTTATTGACCAAATACTTATTTTCCACCATAATTTGCAAATAAATTAATTTAAAAATCCTACAATGTGATTTTTGGGGATTTTGTTTTCTCATTTTGTCTGTCATAGTTGAAGTGTACCTATGATGAAAATTACAGGCCTCTCTCATCTTTTTAAGTGGGAGAACTTGCACAATTGGTGGCTGACTAAATACTTTTTTGCCCCACTGTATGTAAACTTCTGCCTTCTCAAAAGGTCAACAGGTCACTGTGCAATAGCGAGCAGTAATTTTCTCGAAGGTCTAGCGAGCGATCTTTTGTTGTAGGCTAGTTTGCAGCAGCTAGGTGTTATCGAAGAGGATGTTGTTGCTAATTTGTTAGCTTCTTCCTTTTTAAGAATAACTTTCAACAAGAAGTTAACCTTTTACTGCAGTGGGCTAAATCAGGGTCACAGAGTATTGATCTTAAATCTACTTTGAAACAAAAGTATTACACCACACACACAAGTTTAGAGGCTCGTGTCAGATATAAAGTTGAAATAAAATTGTTGAGAAAAAGAAAAAAAAAGAGCTGAAATTAAAATTGCATCCCGATATTACACCTTATATTCATCACAGAAATTAATTAATTGTAATTTAAAAAATTATATTTCAGTTAACAACAAAAAAAAACAGACATTTAAACACCGGAATTTCGTTTATTTTTTTATAAACTTCATTAATTAGGAACAATATGAATAACATTCCACCCATAATGATGGCACTTCTGATCATGGACTGCAGCAAAGGGCCCAGGTTCAACACTGTGTCTAGAACAGATTTAAAGGCTGTTCAGGTATTACATGTTTCAAGAAAGGAGTGGATATATTTGTCCTGGCCAAGCGGTTTTATTCACTTATTGAATGGAAGCTGATAATATGTTTGTGTTTTTACTCCTTTCACCCCCTGTAGACAGTCCTACAACACCCCCAGTCCTACAACACCCCCAGTCCTACAACACCCCCAGTCCTACAACACCCCCAGTCCTACAACACCCCCAGTCCTACAACACCCCTGTAGACAGTCCTACAACACCCCCAGTCCTACAACACCCCAGTAGACAGTCCTACAACACCCCCAGTCCTACAACACCCCCAGTAGACAGTCCTACAACACCCCCAGTCCTACAACACCCCCAGTCCTACAACACCCCCAGTCCTACAACACCCCCAGTCCTACAACACCCCAGTCCTACAACACACCCCTGTAGACAGTCCTACAACACCCCAGTCCTACAACACCCCCAGTAGACAGTCCTACAACACCCCCAGTCCTACAACACCCCCAGTCCTACAACACCCCAGTAGACAGTCCTACAACACCCCCAGTCCTACAACACCCCCTGTAGACAGTCCTACAACACCCCCAGTAGACAGTCCTACAACACCCCCAGTAGACAGTCCTACAACACCCCCAGTAGACAGTCCTCCAACACCCCCAGTCCTACAACACCCCTGTAGACAGTCCTCCAACACCCCCTGTAGACAGTCCTCCAACACCCCCTGTAGACAGTCCTACAACACCCCCAGTCCTACAACACCCCCAGTAGACAGTCCTACAACACCCCCAGTCCTACAACACCCCCAGTAGACAGTCCTACAACACCCCAGTAGACAGTCCTACAACACCCCCAGTAGACAGTCCTACAACACCCCCAGTAGACAGTCCTACAACACCCCCAGTCCTACAACACCCCCAGTAGACAGTCCTACAACACCCCCAGTCCTCCAACACCCCCTGTAGACAGTCCTCCAACACCCCCTGTAGACAGTCCTCCAACACCCCCTGTAGACAGTCCTCCAACACCCCCTGTAGACAGTCCTACAACACCCCCAGTCCTACAACACCCCCTGTAGACAGTCCTACAACACCCCCAGTAGACAGTCCTACAACACCCCCAGTCCTACAACACCCCCAGTAGACAGTCCTACAACACCTCCAGTCCTACAACACCCCCAGTCCTACAACACCCCCAGTCCTACAACACCCCCAGTAGACAGTCCTACAACACCCCCAGTCCTACAACACCCCCAGTAGACAGTCCTACAACACCCCCAGTCCTCCAACACCCCCTGTAGACAGTCCTCCAACACCCCTGTAGACAGTCCTCCAACACCCCCTGTAGACAGTCCTCCAACACCCCTGTAGACAGTCCTACAACACCCCCAGTCCTACAACACCCCCCTGTAGACAGTCCTACAACACCCCCAGTAGACAGTCCTACAACACCCCAGTCCTACAACACCCCCAGTCCTACAACACCCCCTGTAGACAGTCCTACAACACCTCCAGTCCTACAACACCCCCCAGTCCTACAACACCCCAGTCCTACAACACCCCCTGTAGACAGTCCTACAACACCCCCAGTCCTCCAACACCCCCTGTAGACAGTCCTACAACACCCCCAGTCCTCCAACACCCCCTGTAGACAGTCCTACAACACCCCCAGTCCTCCAACACCCCTGTAGACAGTCCTACAACACCCCCAGTCCTCCAACACCCCTGTAGACAGTCCTACAACACCCCAGTCCTACAACACCCCCTGTAGACAGTCCTACAACACCCCCAGTCCTACAACACCCCTGTAGACAGTCCTACAACACCCCAGACAGTCCTACAACACCCCCTGTAGACAGTCCTCCAACACTTGCCTTAAGAAATGAGTCCTGTCAAGACAGAGGACAAACACTTTACCTCAGGAAGAAATGAGTCCGACAGAGACAAGATTGAGAGATTGAGAGACTCAAAGAGACCAAGTACTACAACACTGCTACACTCACTCAGCTCTCCCTGCCTGTCCTACAACACCCCCTGTAGACAGTCCTACAACACCTCCAGTCCTACAACACCCCCTGTAGACAGTCCTACAACACCCCTGTAGACAGTCCTACAACACCCCCAGTCCTACAACACCCCCCTGTAGACAGTCCTACAACACCCCCAGTAGACAGTCCTACAACACCCCCAGTCCTACAACACCCCCAGTCCTACAACACCCCCTGTAGACAGTCCTACAACACCTCCAGTCCTACAACACCCCCAGTCCTACACAACACCCCCAGTCCTACAACACCCCCTGTAGACAGTCCTACAACACCCCCAGTCCTCCAACACCCCAGTAGACAGTCCTACAACACCCCCAGTCCTCCAACACCCTGTAGACAGTCCTACAACACCCCAGTCCTACAACACCCCCTGTAGACAGTCCTACAACACCCCCAGTCCTACAACACCCCCAGTAGACAGTCCTACAACCCCCCAGTCCTACAACACCCCTGTAGACAGTCCTACAACACCCCCAGTAGACAGTCCTACAACACCCCTGTAGACAGTCCTGAACACCCCAGTAGACAGTCCTCCAACACCCCCAGTAGACAGTCCTCCAACACCCCCAGTCCTCCAACACCCCCAGTAGACAGTCCTACAACACTCCCAGTAGACAGTCCTACAACACCCCCCCTGTAGACAGTCCTACAACACCCCCAGTACACAGTCCTCCAACACCCCCAGTCCTCCAACACCCCCCAGTAGACAGTCCTCCAACACCCCCTGTAGACAGTCCTAAACACCCCAGTAGACAGTCCTACAACACCCCTGTAGATTCCTCCAACACCCCTGTAGACAGTCCTACAACACCCCCAGTCCTCCAACACCCCTGTAGACAGTCCTTGTAGACAGTCCTACAACACCCCAGTCCTACAACACCCCAGTAGACAGTCCTACAACACCCCCAGTCCTGTAGACAGTCCTACAACACCCCAGTCCTACAACACCCCCTGTAGACAGTCCTACAACACCCCCAGTCCTACAACACCCCAGTAGACAGTCCTACAACACCCCCAGTCCTACAACACCCCCTGTCAGTCCTACAACACCCCCAGTAGACAGTCCTACAACACCCCCTGTAGACAGTCCTACAACACCCCAGTAGACAGTCCTCCAACACCCCCAGTAGACAGTCCTCCAACACCCCCAGTCCTCCAACACCCCCAGTAGACAGTCCTACAACACCCCCAGTAGACAGTCCTACAACACCCCTGTAGACAGTCCTCAACACCCCCAGTACACAGTCCTCCAACACCCCCAGTCCTCCAACACCCCCAGTAGACAGTCCTCCAACACCCCCTGTAGACAGTCCTACAACACCCCCAGTAGACAGTCCTACAACACCCCCTGTAGACAGTCCTCCAACACCCCCTGTAGACAGTCCCCACAACACCCCCAGTCCTCCAACACCCCCTGTAGACAGTCCTACAACACCCCAGTCCTACAACACCCCCTGTAGACAGTCCTACAACACCCCCAGTCCTACAACACCCCAGTAGACAGTCCTACAACACCCCCAGTCCTACAACACCCCCAGTAGACAGTCCTACAACACCCCTGACAGTCCTACAACACCCCCAGTACACAGTCCTCCAACACCCCAGTCCTCCAACACCCCAGTAGACAGTCCTCCAACACCCCTAGACAGTCCTACAACACCCCCTGTAGACAGTCCTCCAACACCCCCTGTAGACAGTCCTGTTGCAACACCCCCAGTCCTCCAACACCCCTGCTTCCTACAACACCCCCTGTAGACAGTCCACCAACACCCCCCTGTAGACAGTTCACCAACACCCCCTGTAGACAGTCCTCCAACACCCCCTGTAGACAGTCCTCCAACACCCCCAGTAGACAGTCCTACAACACCCCTGTAGACAGTCCTACAACACCCCAGTTCCAACACCCCCAGTCCTCCAACACCCCCAGTAGACAGTCCTACAACACCCCCAGTCCTCCAACACCCCCTGTAGACAGTCCTACAACACCCCCAGTCCTACAACACCCCTGTAGACAGTCCTACAACACCCCCAGTCCTAAACACCCCCAGTAGACAGTCCTACAACACCCCCAGTCCTACAACACCCCCTGTAGACAGTCCTACAACACCCCCAGTAGACAGTCCTACAACACCCCCTGTAGACAGTCCTACAACACCCCAGTAACAGTCCTCCAACACCCCCAGTAGACAGTCCTCCAACACCCCCAGTCCTCCAACACCCCCAGTAGACAGTCCTACAACACCCCCAGTAGACAGTCCTACAACACCCCCTGTAGACAGTCCTACAACACCCCCAGTACACAGTCCTCCAGACCCCCAGTCCTCCAACACCCCCAGTAGACAGTCCTCCAACACCCCCTGTAGACAGTCCTATAGACAGTCCTACAACACCCCCTGTAGACAGTCCTCCAACACCCCCTGTAGACAGTCCCCCACAACACCCCAGTCCTCCAACACCCCCCTGTAGACAGTCCTAAACACCCCAGTCCTACAACACCCCCTAGACAGTCCTAACACCCCCAGTCCTACAACACCCCAGTAGACAGTCCTACAACACCCCAGTCCTACAACACCCCCTGTAGACAGTCCTACAACACCCCCAGTCCTACAACACCCCCTGTGACAGTCCTACAACACCCCCAGTCCTACAACACCCCCAGTAGACAGTCCTACAACACCCCCCAGTCCTACAACACCCCTTTTAGACAGTCCTACAACACCCCCTGTAGACAGTCCTACAACACCCCCAGTAGACAGTCCTCCAACACCCCCAGTAGACAGTCCTCCAACACCCCCAGTCCTCCAACACCCCCAGTAGACAGTCCTACAACACCCCCAGTAGACAGTCCTACAACACCCCTGTAGACAGTCCTGAACACCCCAGTACACAGTCCTCCAACACCCCAGTCCTCCAACACCCCCAGTAGACAGTCCTCCAACACCCCCTGTAGACAGTCCTACAACACCCCCAGTAGACAGTCCTACAACACCCCCTGTAGACAGTCCTCCAACACCCCTGTAGACAGTCCTAGAACACCCCAGTCCTCCAACACCCCCTGTAGACAGTCCTACAACACCCCCAGTCCTACAACACCCCCTGTAGACAGTCCTACAACACCCCCAGTCCTACAACACCCCCAGTAGACAGTCCTACAACACCCCCAGTCCTACAACACCCCCAGTAGACAGTCCTACAACACCCCAGTAGACAGTCCTACAACACCCCCAGTACACAGTCCTCCAACACCCCAGTCCTCCAACACCCCCAGTAGACAGTCCTCCAACACCCCCTGTAGACAGTCCTACAACACCCCCTGTAGACAGTCCTCCAACACCCCTGTAGACAGTCCTACAACACCCCCAGTCCTCCAACACCCCTGTAGACAGTCCTACAACACCCCCTGTAGACAGTCCACCAACACCCCTGTAGACAGTTCACCAACACCCTGTAGACAGTCCTCCAACACCCCTGTAGACAGTCCTCCAACACCCCCAGTAGACAGTGCTACAACACCCCAGTCCTACAACACCCCCAGTAGACAGTCCTACAACACCCCCAGTCCACCAACACCCCTACAACACCCCCCAGTCCTCCAACACCCCCTGTAGACAGTCCTACAACACCCCTACAACACCCCCAGTCCTCCAACACCCCCTGTAGACAGTCCTACAACACCCCTGTAGACAGTCCTACAACACCCCCAGTCCTCCAACACCGCCAGTCCTACAACACCCTGTAGACAGTCCTACAACACCCCCAGTCCTCCAACACCCCTAGTCCTACAACACCCCTACAACACCCCCAGTCCTCCAACACCCCCTGTAGACAGTCCTACAACACCCTACAACACCCCCAGTCCTACAACACCCCTACAACACTCCCAGTCCTCCAACACCCCCTGTAGACAGTCCTACAACACCCCCAGTCCTCCAACACCCCAGACAGTCCGACAACACCCCCAGTAGACAGTCCTACAACACCCCCAGTAGACAGTCCTACAACACCCCCAGTAGACAGTCCTACAACACCCCTGTAGACAGTCCTACAACACCCCTGTAGACAGTCCTCCAACACCCCCTGTAGACAGTCCTACAACACCCCCTGTAGACAGTCCTACAACACCCCCTGTAGACAGTCCTCCAACACCCCCTGTAGACAGTCCTCCAACACCCCCAGTCCTACAACACCCCCAGTCCTACAACACCCCTGTAGACAGTCCTACAACACCCCAGTAGACAGTCCTACAACACCCCTGTAGACAGTCCTACAACACCCCCAGTCCTCCAACACCCCAGTAGACAGTCCTACAACACCCCCAGTCCTACAACACCCCCAGTCCTCCAACACCCTGTAGACAGTCCTACAACACCCCCAGTAGACAGTCCTCCAACACCCCCTGTAGACAGTCCTACAACACCCCTGTAGACAGTCCTCCAACACCCCCAGTCCTACAACACCCCTGTAGACAGTCCTACAACACCCCCAGTCCTACAACACCCCCAGTCCTACAACACCCCCAGTCCTCCAACACCCCCTGTAGACAGTCCTACAACACCCCCAGTCCTACAACACCCCTACAACACCCCAGTCCTCCAACACCCCCTGTAGACAGTCCTACAACACCCCCTGTAGACAGTCCTACAACACCCCAGTCCTCCAACACCCCTGTAGACAGTCCTACAACACCCCCAGTCCTACAACACCCCCAGTAGACAGTCCTACAACACCCCCAGTCCTACAACACCCCAGTAGACAGTCCTACAACACCCCCAGTAGACAGTCCTACAACACCCCCAGTACACAGTCCTCCAACACCCCAGTCCTCCAACACCCCCAGTAGACAGTCCTCCAACACCCCCTGTAGACAGTCCTACAACACCCCTGTAGACAGTCCTACAACACCCCCAGTCCTCCAACACCCCTGTAGACAGTCCTACAACACCCCTGTAGACAGTCCACCAACACCCCCTGTAGACAGTTCACCAACACCCCCCTGTAGACAGTCCTCCAACACCCCTGTAGACAGTCCTCCAACACCCCCAGTAGACAGTGCTACAACACCCCCAGTCCTACAACACCCCCAGTAGACAGTCCTACAACACCCCCAGTCCACCAACACCCTACAACACCCCCAGTCCTCCAACACCCCCTGTAGACAGTCCTACAACACCCCTACAACACCCCCAGTCCTCCAACACCCCTGTAGACAGTCCTACAACACCCCCTGTAGACAGTCCTACAACACCCCCAGTCCTCCAACACCGCCAGTCCTACAACACCCCCTGTAGACAGTCCTACAACACCCCCAGTCCTCCAACACCCCTAGTCCTACAACACCCCTACAACACCCCCAGTCCTCCAACACCCCCTGTAGACAGTCCTACAACACCCCTACAACACCCCCAGTCCTACAACACCCCTACAACACTCCCAGTCCTCCAACACCCCCTGTAGACAGTCCTACAACACCCCCAGTCCTCCAACACCCCCTGTAGACAGTCCGACAACACCCCAGTAGACAGTCCTACAACACCCCCAGTAGACAGTCCTACAACACCCCCAGTAGACAGTCCTACAACACCCCCTGTAGACAGTCCTACAACACCCCCTGTAGACAGTCCTCCAACACCCCTGTAGACAGTCCTCAACACCCCTGTAGACAGTCCTACAACACCCCCAGTCCTCCAACACCCCCTGTAGACAGTCCTCCAACACCCCAGTCCTACAACACCCCAGTCCTACAACACCCCCTGTAGACAGTCCTACAACACCCCCAGTAGACAGTCCTACAACACCCCCTGTAGACAGTCCTACAACACCCCCAGTCCTCCAACACCCCAGTAGACAGTCCTACAACACCCCCAGTCCTACAACACCCCCAGTCCTCCAACACCCCCTGTAGACAGTCCTACAACACCCCCAGTAGACAGTCCTCCAACACCCCCTGTAGACAGTCCTACAACACCCCAGACAGTCCTCCAACACCCCCAGTCCTACAACACCCCTGTAGACAGTCCTACAACACCCCCAGTCCTACAACACCCCCAGTCCTACAACACCCCCAGTCCTCCAACACCCCTGTAGACAGTCCTACAACACCCCAGTCCTACAACACCCCTACAACACCCCCAGTCCTCCAACACCCCTGTAGACAGTCCTACACCCCCTGTAGACAGTCCTACCCCCCAGTCCTCCAACACCCCTGTAGACAGTCCTACAACACCCCCAGTAGACAGTCCTACAACACCCCCAGTAGACAGTCCTACAACACCCCCAGTAGACAGTCCTACAACACAGTCCTACAACTGTAGACAGTCCTCCAACACCCCCTGTAGACAGTCCTCCAACACCCCCTGTAGACAGTCCTCCAACACCCCTGTAGACAGTCCTCCAACACCCCCAGTCCTACAACACCCCCTGTCCTACAACACCCCCAGTAGACAGTCCTACAACACCCCCTGTAGACAGTCCTCCAACACCCCCAGTAGACAATCCTCCAACACCCCCAGTCCTACAACACCCCCAGTCCTCCAACACCCCCAGTAGACAGTCCTACAACACCCCCAGTAGACAGTCCTACAACACCCCCAGTCCTAGAACACCCCAGTCCTCCAACACCCCCTGTAGACAGTCCTACAACACCCCCAGTCCTCCAACACCCCTGTAGACAGTCCTAACACCCCAGTCCTACAACACCCCCTGTAGACAGTCCTCCAACACCCCTGTAGACAGTCCTCCAACACCCCCAGTCCTACAACACCCCCTGTAGACAGTCCTACAACACCCCCTGTAGACAGTCCTACAACACCCCCTGTAGACAGTCCTACAACACCCCCTGTAGACAGTCCTCCAACACCCCCTGTAGACAGTCCTACAACACCCCCTGTAGACAGTCCTACAACACCCCAGTCCTCCAACACCCCCTGTAGACAGTCCTACAACACCCCCTGTAGACAGTCCTACAACACCCCAGTCCTCCAACACCCCCCTGTAGACAGTCCTACAACACCCCCTGTAGACAGTCCTGCAACACCCCCTGTAGACAGTCCTACAACACCCCTGTAGACAGTCCTACAACACCCCCAGTAGACAGTCCTACAACACCCCCTGTAGATAGTCCTACAACACCCCCAGTAGACAGTCCTCCAACACCCCCAGTCCTCCAACACCCCTGTAGACAGTCCTACAACACCCCCAGTCCTACAACACCCCCAGTAGACAGTCCTCCAACACCCCCAGTCCTCCAACACCACCAGTCCTACAACACCCCCAGTAGACAGTCCTCCAACACCCCTGTAGACAGTCCTCCAACACCCCCTGTAGACAGTCCTACAAACACCCCCAGTCCTACAACACCCCAGTCCTCCAACACCCCCTGTAGACAGTCCTACAACACCCCCAGTCCTACAACACCCCCAGTCCTACAACACCCCCAGTCCTCCAACACCCCCTGTAGACAGTCCTACAACACCCCAGTCCTACAACACCCCCAGTCCTCCAACACCCCCTGTAGATAGTCCTACAACACCCCCAGTCCTACAACACCCCCAGTCCTACAACACCCCAGTCCTACAACACCCCTGTAGACAGTCCTCCAACACCCCCTGTAGACAGTCCTCCAACACCCCCTGTAGACAGTCCTACAACACCCCAGTAGACAGTCCTACAACACCCCTGTAGACAGTCCTCCAACACCCCCTGTAGACAGTCCTACAACACCCCCAGTCCTACAACACCCCAGTCCTCCAACACCCCAGTAGACAGTCCTACAACACCCCCAGTCCTACAACACCTCCAGTCCTCCAACACCCCTGTAGACAGTCCTACAACACCCCCAGTAGACAGTCCTACAACACCCCCTGTAGACAGTCCTACAACACCCCCTGTAGACAGTCCTCCAACACCCCTGTAGACAGTCCTACAACACCCCAGTAGACAGTCCTACAACACCCCAGTCCTACAACACCCCCAGTCCTACAACACCCCTGTAGACAGTCCTACAACACCCCTGTAGACAGTCCTCCAACACCCCCAGTAGACAGTCCTACAACACCCCCAGTCCTACAACACCCCAGTCCTACAACACCCCTGTAGACAGTCCTACAACACCCCCAGTCCTACAACACCCCCAGTCCTCCAACACCCCCTGTAGACAGTCCTACAACACCCCAGTCCTACAACACCCCCAGTCCTCCAACACCCCCTGTAGACAGTCCTACAACACCTCCAGTCCTACAACACCCCCAGTCCTACAACACCCCCAGTCCTACAACACCCCCTGTAGACAGTCCTCCAACACCCCTGTAGACAGTCCTCCAACACCCCAGTCCTACAACACCCTGTAGACAGTCCTACAACACCCCCTGTAGACAGTCCTACAACACCCCCTGTAGACAGTCCTACAACACCCCCTGTAGACAGTCCTACAACACCCCCTGTAACAGTCCCAACACCCCCTGTAGACAGTCCTACAACACCCTCAGTCCTCCAACACCCCCTGTAGACAGTCCTACAACACCCCCTGTAGACAGTCCTACAACACCCCCAGTCCTCCAACACCCCCTGTAGACAGTCCTACAACACCCCCTGTAGACAGTCCTACAACACCCCCAGTAGACAGTCCTACAACACCCCTGTAGATAGTCCTACAACACCCCCAGTAGACAGTCCTCCAACACCCCAGTCCTCCAACACCCCTGTAGACAGTCCTACAACACCCCCAGTCCTACAACACCCCCAGTAGACAGTCCTCCAACACCCCAGTCCTCCAACACCCCCAGTCCTACAACACCCCCAGTAGACAGTCCTCCAACACCCCCAGTAGACAGTCCTCCAACACCCCCTGTAGACAGTCCTACAACACCCCCAGTCCTACAACACCCCCAGTCCTCCAACACCCCTGTAGACAGTCCTACAACACCCCCAGTCCTACAACACCCCCAGTCCTACAACACCCCCAGTCCTCCAACACCCCTGTAGACAGTCCTACAACACCCCCAGTCCTACAACACCCCCAGTCCTACAACACCCCCAGTCCTACAACACCCCTGTAGACAGTCCTCCAACACCCCCTGTAGACAGTCCTCCAACACCCCCTGTAGACAGTCCTACAACACCCCCAGTAGACAGTCCTCCAACACCCCCTGTAGACAGTCCTACAACACCCCCAGTCCTACAACACCCCCAGTCCTCCAACACCCCCAGTAGACAGTCCTACAACACCCCCAGTCCTACAACACCCCCAGTCCTCCAACACCCCCTGTAGACAGTCCTACAACACCCCCAGTCCTACAACACCTCCAGTCCTCCAACACCCCTGTAGACAGTCCTACAACACCCCCAGTAGACAGTCCTACAACACCCCAGTAGACAGTCCTACAACACCCCCTGTAGACAGTCCTCCAACACCCCCAGTCCTACAACACCCCCAGTCCTCCAACACCCCTGTAGACAGTCCTACAACACCCCCAGTCCTACAACACCCCCAGTCCTACAACACCCCCAGTCCTCCAACACCCCCTGTAGACAGTCCTCCAACACCCCCTGTAGACAGTCCTACAACACCCCAGTCCTACAACACCCCCAGTCCTCCAACACCCCCTGTAGACAGTCCTCCAACACCCCCAGTCCTCCAACACTCCCTGTAGACAGTCCTACAACACCCCCAGTCCTACAACACCCCAGTCCTACAACACCCCTGTAGACAGTCCTCCAACACCCCTGTAGACAGTCCTCCAACACCCCCAGTCCTACAACACCCCCAGTCCTACAACACCCCTGTAGACAGTCCTACAACACCCCCTGTAGACAGTCCTACAACACCCCCAGTAGACAGTCCTACAACACCCCCAGTCCTACAACACCCCTGTAGACAGTCCTCCAACACCCCCTGTAGACAGTCCTCCAACACCCCCAGTCCTACAACACCCCCAGTCCTACAACACCCCCTGTAGACAGTCCTACAACACCCCTGTAGACAGTCCTCCAACACCCCCTGTAGACAGTCCTACAACACCCCCAGTCCTCCAACACCCCTGTAGACAGTCCTACAACACCTCCTGTAGACAGTCCTACAACACCCCCAGTCCTACAACACCCCCAGTCCTCCAACACCCCCTGTAGACAGTCCTACAACACCCCTGTAGACAGTCCTACAACACCTCCTGTAGACAGTCCTCCAACACCCCCTGTAGACAGTCCTACAACACCCCCAGTCCTACAACACCCCCTGTAGACAGTCCTCCAACACCCCTGTAGATAGTCCTACAACACCCCCAGTCCTCCAACACCCCCAGTCCTCCAACACCCCCAGTCCTACAACACCCCCAGTCCTACAACACCCCTGTAGACAGTCCTACAACACCCCCTGTAGACAGTCCTACAACACCTCCTGTAGACAGTCCTACAACACCCCAGTCCTACAACACCCCCAGTCCTACAACACCCCCAGTCCTCCAACACCCCAGTCCTACAACACCCCAGTCCTACAACACCCCTGTAGACAGTCCTACAACACCCCCTGTAGACAGTCCTACAACACCCCTGTAGACAGTCCTACAACACCCTCAGTCCTCCAACACCCCCTGTAGACAGTCCTACAACACCCCCTGTAGACAGTCCTACAACACCCCCAGTAGACAGTCCTACAACACCCCCTGTAGATAGTCCCTACAACACCCCAGTAGACAGTCCTCCAACACCCCCAGTCCTCCAACACCCCCTGTAGACAGTCCTACAACACCCCCAGTCCTACAACACCCCCAGTAGACAGTCCTCCAACACCCCCAGTCCTCCAACACCCCCAGTCCTACAACACCCCCAGTAGACAGTCCTCCAACACCCCCTGTAGACAGTCCTCCAACACCCCCTGTAGACAGTCCTCCAACACCCCCAGTCCTACAACACCCCAGTCCTCCAACACCCCCTGTAGACAGTCCTACAACACCCCCAGTCCTACAACACCCCCAGTCCTACAACACCCCAGTCCTCCAACACCCCCTGTAGACAGTCCTACAACACCCCAGTCCTACAACACCCCCAGTCCTACAACACCCCGAGTCCTACAACACCCCCAGTCCTCCAACACCCCCTGTAGACAGTCCTCCAACACCCCCTGTAGACAGTCCTCCAACACCCCCTGTAGACAGTCCTACAACACCCCCAGTAGACAGTCCTACAACACCCCTGTAGACAGTCCTCCAACACCCCCTGTAGACAGTCCTACAACACCCCCAGTCCTACAACACCCCCAGTCCTCCAACACCCCCAGTAGACAGTCCTACAACACCCCCAGTCCTACAACACCCCCAGTCCTCCAACACCCCTGTAGACAGTCCTACAACACCCCCAGTCCTACAACACCTCCAGTCCTCCAACACCCCCTGTAGACAGTCCTACAACACCCCCAGTAGACAGTCCTACAACACCCCCAGTAGACAGTCCTACAACACCCCCTGTAGACAGTCCTCCAACACCCCCAGTCCTACAACACCCCAGTCCTCCAACACCCCTGTAGACAGTCCTACAACACCCCCAGTCCTACAACACCCCCAGTCCTACAACACCCCCAGTCCTCCAACACCCCCTGTAGACAGTCCTCCAACACCCCCTGTAGACAGTCCGACAACACCCCCAGTCCTACAACACCCCCAGTCCTCCAACACCCCCTGTAGACAGTCCTCCAACACCCCCAGTCCTCCAACACTCCCTGTAGACAGTCCTACAACACCCCCAGTCCTACAACACCCCCAGTCCTACAACACCCCTGTAGACAGTCCTACAACACCCCCTGTAGACAGTCCTACAACACCCCCAGTAGACAGTCCTACAACACCCCAGTCCTACAACACCCCCTGTAGACAGTCCTCCAACACCCCCTGTAGACAGTCCTCCAACACCCCCAGTCCTACAACACCCCCAGTCCTACAACACCCCCTGTAGACAGTCCTACAACACCCCCTGTAGACAGTCCTCCAACACCCCTGTAGACAGTCCTACAACACCCCAGTCCTCCAACACCCCCTGTAGACAGTCCTACAACACCTCCTGTAGACAGTCCTACAACACCCCCAGTCCTACAACACCCCCAGTCCTCCAACACCCCCAGTCCTCCAACACCCCTGTAGACAGTCCTACAACACCCCCTGTAGACAGTCCTACAACACCTCCTGTAGACAGTCCTCCAACACCCCTGTAGACAGTCCTACAACACCCCAGTCCTACAACACCCCTGTAGACAGTCCTCCAACACCCCCTGTAGATAGTCCTACAACACCCCCAGTCCTCCAACACCCCCAGTCCTCCAACACCCCCAGTCCTACAACACCCCCAGTCCTACAACACCCCCTGTAGACAGTCCTACAACACCCCTGTAGACAGTCCTACAACACCCCCAGTCCTCCAACACCCCTGTAGACAGTCCTACAACACCTCCTGTAGACAGTCCTACAACACCCCCAGTCCTACAACACCCCCAGTCCTCCAACACCCCCAGTCCTCCAACACCCCTGTAGACAGTCCTACAACACCCCTGTAGACAGTCCTACAACACCTCCTGTAGACAGTCCTCCAACACCCCTGTAGACAGTCCTACAACACCCCAGTCCTACAACACCCCCTGTAGACAGTCCTCCAACACCCCCTGTAGATAGTCCTACAACACCCCCCCTCCAACACCCCCAGTCCTCCAACACCCCCAGTCCTACAACACCCCAGTCCTACAACACCCCTGTAGACAGTCCTACAACACCCCCTGTAGACAGTCCTACAACACCTCCTGTAGACAGTCCTACAACACCCCCAGTCCTACAACACCCCAGTCCACCAACACCCCTGTAGACAGTCCTACAACACCCCCTGTAGACAGTCCTACAACACCCCTGTAGACAGTCCTACAACACCCCTGTAGACAGTCCTACAACACCCCTGTAGACAGTCCTACAACACCCCAGTCCTACAACACCCCCTGTAGACAGTCCTACAACACCCCCAGTCCTCCAACACCCCCTGTAGACAGTCCTACAACACCCCCAGTCCTCCAACACCCCCTGTAGACAGTCCACTACAACACCCCCTGTAGACAGTCCTCCAACACCCCCTGTAGACAGTCCTACAACACCCCCTGTAGACAGTCCTCCAACACCCCCAGTCCTCCAACACCCCCTGTAGACAGTCCTACAACACCCCCTGTAGACAGTCCTCCATGGACTGTAGTTCCTGTACCTCAGGACAGTGGGGTCCACAGTGGAGGGACAGGAGTCTTCTGGCCCTGGAGATCACAGAGAGAGCTGGACCTGGGAAACCTCTGAGACAGAGAGAGGTAGAGAGAGAGAGAGAGAGAGAGAGAGAGAGAGAGAGAGAGGTTAGAGAGGGGGTAGAGAGAGAGGTTAGAGAGGTGGGGGGGGGTAGAGAGAGAGGTTAGAGAGGGGATGGAGAGAGAGGTTAGAGAGGTGGGGGTAGAGAGAGAGGTTAG
>NC_088405.1:97540377-97575377 GCF_034236695.1 Oncorhynchus nerka | reverse complement strand
CAGGCTGGGGGCGTGGCCATTCAGGTGAGGCAGCAGGTGGTAAACGCTCAGGTAGGAATCACCATGGTAATAAGCAGAGGGGTCGTTGACCTCCGGCTCAGTTGATGTGGCGTCACTGGAGCCAGAATTCTTCATCTTTGGGCGGATCTTTTCTGTGATTGGCTTAGAACTGGAATTCTTGGAGCTAATCTTCTCTCTGATTAGTTTAGAATCGTTATCCACGTCTCTGATTGGTTCCCGTGCCCTCAGTACCTCCTTCACCCCCGCTTTTAACGCCACCCTCAGCGCCAGCTGTGACATCACTCCCGCAGTACTCAGCTCGGCTCCCATTGGACACTCCCAGCGATGATGCCACTCCCACGCGCCCCTCCGACACCCCTCTGAGCAGTAGCGGGCGTAGCTGCACCCCTCACATGGCACAGGGCTCACCGTCTCCCCCAAACACTGATGACAGTACCTCACCTCGGTCCCAAACACTCTTCCTGCTTCCTCCGTCTCCTCTCCTCTCCCTCCCCCCATCCCTGGTATTAGCACACAGCTGTAAGCCCTGTCCTCCAATATCTCCTCTCCGGCCGCGATGCCCTTGGTGGCCACCAGGTGTCGCCCTTTTTCAGGGCTGAAGCACACAGACAAACCAGGGGAGAGAGCACTCCCATTCTGCTGCTGGGAGTTTGGAGACTTTGGGTTGGGCTTTGTTGGGTTGGTCCTGCTACACACCCCGTCTGCCTGGTGCCCTGCCCCTTGCTTGGCGGTGGTCATCTCCTCTGTCCCGTTGGGGAAGTGGTTGAGGCACTGTGCCTGTCTGTCCTGTAGTTTGTGCTTCAGGTGACTTGGGTAGCCATGGTTCAGGGCTCGGTCGATGTCCTCGAGGCACTCCTGAGGAGAAGAAATACAAGTCAAACGATACAAAGATGGAACACACACACACACACACACACACACACACAAGAACGAGGGCACGTGAGCGTTCACACACACACACCTCAAAAAACAATATCTGAAATGGAAAGGTAAGCAGTGTAATAATGAAGATGATACAAACTAGTGAGAAGACTGGACGGAAGACAAACTAGTGAGAAGACTAGACGGAAGACAAACTAGTGAGAAGACTGGACGGAAGACAAACTAGTGAGAAGACTGGACGGAAGACAAACTAGTGAGAAGACTGGACGGAAGACAAACTAGTGAGAAGACTGGACGGAAGATATAAACTAGTGAGAAGACTGGACGGAAGATATAAACTAGTGAGAAGACTGGACGGAAGATATAAACTAGTGAGAAGACCGGACGGAAGACAAACTAGTGAGAAGACTGGACGGAAGACAAACTAGTGAGAAGACTGGACGGAAGATATAAACTAGTGAGAAGACTGGACGGAAGATATAAACTAGTGAGAAGACTGGACGGAAGATATAAACTAGTGAGAAGACCGGACGGAAGACAAACTAGTGAGAAGACTGGACGGAAGACAAACTAGTGAGAAGACTGGACGGAAGACAAACTAGTGAGAAGACTGGACGGAAGATATAAACTAGTGAGAAGACTGGACGGAAGACAAACTAGTGAGAAGACTGGACGGAAGATATAAACTAGTGAGAAGACTGGACGGAAGACAAACTAGTGAGAAGACTGGACGGAAGACAAACTAGTGAGAAGACTGGACGGAAGATATAAACTAGTGAGAATACTGGACGGAAGACAAACTAGTGAGAAGACTGGACAGAAGACAAACTAGTGAGAAGACTGGACGGAAGATATAAACTAGTGAGAAGACTGGACGGAAGACAAACTAGTGAGAAGACTGGACGGAAGATATAAACTAGTGAGAAGACTGGACGGAAGACAAACTAGTGAGAAGACTGGACGGAAGACAAACTAGTGAGAAGACTGGACGGAAGATATAAACTAGTGAGAATACTGGACGGAAGACAAACTAGTGAGAAGACTGGACAGAAGACAAACTAGTGAGAAGACTGGACGGAAGACAAACTAGTGAGAAGACTGGACGGAAGATATAAACTAGTGAGAATACTGGACGGAAGACAAACTAGTGAGAAGACTGGACAGAAGACAAACTAGTGAGAAGACTGGACGGAAGACAAACTAGTGAGAAGACTGGACGGAAGATATAAACTAGTGAGAAGACCGGACGGAAGACAAACTAGTGAGAAGACTGGACGGAAGACAAACTAGTGAGAAGACTGGACGGAAGATATAAACTAGTGAGAAGACTGGACGGAAGATATAAACTAGTGAGAAGACCGGACGGAAGACAGACTAGTGAGAAGACTGGACGGAAGATATAAACTAGTGAGAAGACTGGACGGAAGACAAACTAGTGAGAAGACTGGACGGAAGATATAAACTAGTGAGAAGACTGGACGGAAGACAAACTAGTGAGAAGACTGGACGGAAGATATAAACTAGTGAGAAGACTGGACGGAAGACAAACTAGTGAGAAGACTGGACGGAAGACAAACTAGTGAGAAGACTGGACGGAAGATATAAACTAGTGAGAATACTGGACGGAAGACAAACTAGTGAGAAGACTGGACAGAAGACAAACTAGTGAGAAGACTGGACGGAAGACAAAC
Source organism: Oncorhynchus nerka (assembly GCF_034236695.1). NCBI lineage: Eukaryota > Metazoa > Chordata > Actinopteri > Salmoniformes > Salmonidae > Oncorhynchus > Oncorhynchus nerka. Next base: position 97,572,783 of record NC_088405.1, on the reverse strand, counting down.
TAGTGAGAAGACTGGACGGAAGATATAAACTAGTGAGAAGACTGGACGGAAGATATAAACTAGTGAGAAGACCGGACGGAAGACAAATTAGTGAGAAGACTGGACATAAGACAAACTAATGAGAAGTACTGAGGTTCACCATGTTCCACTCACCCTGTAGCGCTGGAGGTGGAATAGCGCTGCAGAACGGTTGGCATAGCACAGAGAGAGCTGCTCCGAGCTCAGAGACGCATGACACACACCCTGCAGGAGAGAGGGGGGAGACAGGGAGGAGAGAGAGGGGGAGACAGGGAGGAGAGAGAGGGGGGGAGACAGGGAGGAGAGAGAGGGGGAGACAGGGAGGAGAGAGAGGGGGAGACAGGGAGGAGAGAGGGGGAGAGAGAGGGGGAGACAGGGAGGGGAGAGAGGGGGAGACAGGGAGGGGAGAGAGGGAGACAGGGGGAGAGAGGGGGAGACAGGGAGGAGAGAGAGGGGGAGACAGGAGGAGAGAGGGGGAGACAGGGAGGAGAGAGAGGGGGAGACAGGGAGGAGAGAGAGGGGGAGACAGGGAGGGAGAGAGGGGGAGACAGGGAGGAGAGAGAGGGGGAGACAGGGAGGAGAGAGAGGGGAGACAGGGAGGAGAGAGAGGGGGAGACAGGGAGGAGAGAGAGGGGGAGACAGGGAGGGGAGAGAGGGGGAGACAGGGAGGAGAGAGAGGGGGAGACAGGGAGGAGAGAGAGGGGGAGACAGGGAGGAGAGAGGGGGGAGACAGGGAGGAGAGAGAGGGGGAGACAGGGAGGAGAGAGAGGGGGAGACAGGGAGTGGAGAGAGGGGGAGACAGGGAGTGGAGAGACAGGGAGTGGAGAGAGAGGGGAGGAAAGAGAGACAGGGAGTGGAGAGAGAGGGGAGACAGGGAGTGGAGAGAGAGGGGAGACAGGGAGTGGAGAGAGAGGGGGAGACAGGGAGTGGAGAGAGAGGGGAGACAGGGAGTGGAGAGAGGGGGAGACAGGGAGTGGAGAGAGGGGGAGACAGGGAGTGGAGAGAGAGGGAGACAGGGAGTGGAGAGACAGGGAGTGGAGAGAGAGGGGGAGACAGGGAGTGGAGAGAGAGGGGGGAGACAGGGAGTGGAGAGAGAGGGGGAGACAGGGAGTGGAGAGAGAGAGGGGGAGACAGGGAGTGGAGAGAGAGGGGAGACAGGGGGTGGAGAGAGGGAGACAGGGAGTGGAGAGAGGGGGGAGACAGGGAGTGGAGAGAGAGGGAGACAGGGGGTGGAGAGAGGGGGAGACAGGGAGTGGAGAGAGGGGAGACAGGGAGTGGAGAGACAGGGAGTGGAGAGAGAGGGGGAGACAGGGAGTGGAGAGAGAGGGGGAGACAGGGAGTGGAGAGAGAGGGGAGACAGGGAGTGGAGAGAGAGAGTGGAGAGACAGGGAGTGGAGAGAGAGAGGGGAGACAGGGAGTGGAGAGACAGGGAGTGGAGAGAGGGGGAGACAGGGAGTGGAGAGAGGGGGAGACAGGGAGTGGAGAGAGAGGGGGAGACAGGGAGTGGAGAGAGAGGGAGACAGGGGGTGGAGAGAGGGGAGACAGGGAGTGGAGAGAGGGGGAGACAGGGAGTGGAGAGAGAGGGAGACAGGGGGTGGAGAGAGGGGGAGACAGGGAGTGGAGAGAGGGGGAGACAGGGAGTGGAGAGACAGGGAGTGGAGAGAGAGGAGACAGGGAGTGGAGAGAGAGGGGAGACAGGGAGTGGAGAGAGAGGGGGAGACAGGGAGTGGAGAGAGAGGGGGAGACAGGGAGTGGAGAGAGAGGGGGAGACAGGGAGTGGAGAGACACAGGGAGAGAGCATTATTTTTATTTTTTAAGGGGGATCAGTTCTAATATTGCAGATAGATCGTAGCTTCCATCAAAGTAATTGCCTGCATCATTTCCAGTCACCCATATATTATGGGGTAAATATAAAATATATATATATTACCCACAAAATATATATATATATACACACACTACCGTTCAAAGGTTTGGGGTCACCGTAAATGTCATTGCTTTTGAAAGAAAAGCACTTTTTTTGTCCAATAAAATAACAGAAATACTGTGTAGACATTCTTAATGTTGTAAATGACTATTGTAGCTGGAAATGGCAGATTTTTTAATGGAATATCTACATAGGAGTACAGAGGCCCATTATCAGCAACCATCACTCCTGTGTTCCACTGGAATATCTACATAGGAGTACAGAGGCCCATTATCAGCAACCATCACTCCTGTGTTCCAATGGCACGTTGTGTTAGCTAATCCAAGTTCATCAATTTAAAAGGCTAATTGATTAGAAAACCCTTTTGCAATTATGTTAGCACATCTGAAAATTGTTGTCCTGATTAAAGAAGCAATACAACTGGCCTTCTTTAGACTAGTTGAGTATCTGGAGCATCAGCATTTGTGGGTTCGAGTACTGGCTCAAAATGGCCAGAAACGAAGAACTTTCTTCTGAAACTCATGACTCGTCAGTCTATTCTTGCTCTGAGAAAATGAAGGCTATTCCATGTGAGAAATTGCCAAGAAACTGAAGATCTCGTACAACGCTGTGTACTACTCCCTTCACAGAACAGCGCAAACTGGCTCTAACCAGTTTCTAATAGAAAGAGGAGTGGGAGGCCCCGGTGCACAACTGAGTACATTAGAGTGAAACTGGTGTCTTGTGGGTACTATTTAATGAAGCTGCCAGTTGAGGACTTGTGAGGTGTCTGTTTCCAGCATCCCGGAGTCGCCTCTTCACTGTTGACGTTGAGAACAAAAACAAGGACATTTCTAAGTGACTCCAAACTTTTTTTATTTACATTGCACCCCCCTCCCCCTTTCACACCACGTCTCTGTTATCATCTATGCAGTCACTTTAATAACTCTACCTACATGTACATATTACCTCAACTAACTGTTTCCCCCCCACACTCTGTACCGGTACCCCCTGTATATAGCCTCCACATTGACTCTGTACCGGTACCCCCTGTATATAGCCTCCACATTGACTCTGTACCGTAATACCCTGTATATAGCCTCCACATTGACTCTGTACCGTAACACCCTGTATATAGCCTCCACATTGACTCTGTACCGGTACCCCCATGTATATAGCCTCCACACTGACTCTGTACCGGTTCCCCCTGTATATAGCCTCCACATTGACTCTGTACCGGTACCCCCTGTATATAGCCCCCACAAATTGACTCTGTACCGTAACACCCTGTATATAGCCTCCACATTGACTCTGTACCGGTACCCCCTGTATATAGCCTCCACATTGACTCTTTACCGTAATACCCTGTATATAACCTCCACATTGACTCTGTAACGGTACCCCCTGTATATAGCCTCCACATTGACTCTGTACCGTAACACCCTGTATATAGCCTCCACATTGACTCTGTACCGTAATACCCTGTATATAACCTCCACATTGACTCTGTACCGGTACCCCATGTATATAGCCTCCACATTGACTCTGTACCGTAACACCCTGTATATAGACTCCACATTGACTCTGTACCGGTACCCCCTGTATATAGCCTCCACATTGACTCTGTACCGGTACCCCCTGTATATAGCCTCCACATTGACTGTACCGTAATACCCTGTATATAACCTCCACTATGACTCTGTACCGGTACCCCCTGTATATAGCCCCCACAAATTGACTCTGTACCGTAACAGCCTGTATATAGCCTCCACATTGACTCTGTACCGGTACCCCCTGTATATAGCCTCCACATTGACTCTGTACCGTAATACCCTGTATATAACCTCCACATTGACTCTGTACCGGTACCCCCTGTATATAGCCTCCACATTGACTCTGTACCGTAACACCCTGTATATAGACTCCACATTGACTCTGTACCGTAATACCCTGTATATAACCTCCACATTGACTCTGTACCGGTACCCCCTGTATATAGCCTCCACATTGACTCTGTACCGTAACTCCCTGTATATAGACTCCACATTGACTCTGTACCGTAATACCCTGTATATAGCCTCCACATTGACTCTGTACTGTAATACCCTGTATATAGCCTCCACATTGACTCTGTACCGGTACCCCCTGTGTATAGCCTCCACATTGACTCTGTACCGTAATACCCTGTATATAGCCTCCACATTGACTCTGTACCGTAATACCCTGTATATAGCCTCCACATTGACTCTGTACCGGTACCCCCTGTATATAGCCTCCACATTGACTCTGTACCGTAATACTCTGTATATAGCCTCCACATTGACTCTGTACCGTAATACCCTGTATATAGCCTCCACATTGACTCTGTACCGTAACTCCCTGTTTATAGCCTCCACATTGACTCTGTACCGGTACCCCCTGTATATAGCCTCCACATTGACTCTGTACCGGTACCCCCTGTATATAGCCTCCACATTGACTCTGTACCGGTACCCCCTGTATATAGCCTCCACATTGACTCTGTACCGTAATACCCTGTATATAGCCTCCACCTTGACTCTGTACCGTAATACCCTGTATATAGCCTCCACATTGACTCTGTACCGTAATACCCTGTATATAGCCTCCACATTGACTCTGTACCGTAACTCCCTGTTTATAGCCTCCACATTGACTCTGTACCCCTCTGTATATAGCCCCACATGACTCTGTATATAGCCTCCACATTGACTCTGTACCGGTACCCCCTGTATATAGCCTCCACACTGACTCTGTACCGGTTCCCCCTGTATATAGCCTCCACATTGACTCTGTACCGGTACCCCCTGTATATAGCCCCCACAAATTGACTCTGTACCGTAACACCCTGTATATAGCCTCCACATTGACTCTGTACCGGTACCCCCTGTATATAGCCTCCACATTGACTCTTTACCGTAATACCCTGTATATAACCTCCACATTGACTCTGTAACGGTACCCCCTGTATATAGCCTCCACATTGACTCTGTACCGTAACACCCTGTATATAGCCTCCACATTGACTCTGTACCGTAATACCCTGTATATAACCTCCACATTGACTCTGTACCGGTACCCCCTGTATATAGCCTCCACATTGACTCTGTACCGGTACCCCCTGTATATAGCCTCCACATTGACTGTACCGTAATACCCTGTATATAACCTCCACATTGACTCTGTACCGGTACCCCCTGTATATAGCCTCCACACTGACTCTGTACCGGTTCCCCCTGTATATAGCCTCCACATTGACTCTGTACCGGTACCCCCTGTATATAGCCCCCACAAATTGACTCTGTACCGTAACACCCTGTATATAGCCTCCACATTGACTCTGTACCGGTACCCCCTGTATATAGCCTCCACATTGACTCTTTACCGTAATACCCTGTATATAACCTCCACATTGACTCTGTAACGGTACCCCCTGTATATAGCCTCCACATTGACTCTGTACCGTAACACCCTGTATATAGCCTCCACATTGACTCTGTACCGTAATACCCTGTATATAACCTCCACATTGACTCTGTACCGGTACCCCCTGTATATAGCCTCCACATTGACTCTGTACCGGTACCCCCTGTATATAGCCTCCACATTGACTGTACCGTAATACCCTGTATATAACCTCCACATTGACTCTGTACCGGTACCCCCTGTATATAGCCCCCACAAATTGACTCTGTACCGTAACAGCCTGTATATAGCCTCCACATTGACTCTGTACCGGTACCCCCTGTATATAGCCTCCACATTGACTCTGTACCGTAATACCCTGTTTATAACCTCCACATTGACTCTGTACCGGTACCCCCTGTATATAGCCTCCACATTGACTCTGTACCGTAACACCCTGTATATAGACTCCACATTGACTCTGTACCGTAATACCCTGTATATAACCTCCACATTGACTCTGTACCGGTACCCCCTGTATATAGCCTCCACATTGACTCTGTACCGTAACTCCCTGTATATAGACTCCACATTGACTCTGTACCGTAATACCCTGTATATAGCCTCCACATTGACTCTGTACCGGTACCCCATGTATATAGCCTCCACATTGACTCTGTACCGTAACACCCTGTATATAGACTCCACATTGACTCTGTACCGGTACCCCCTGTATATAGCCTCCACATTGACTCTGTACCGGTACCCCCTGTATATAGCCTCCACATTGACTGTACCGTAATACCCTGTATATAACCTCCACATTGACTCTGTACCGGTACCCCCTGTATATAGCCCCCACAAATTGACTCTGTACCGTAACAGCCTGTATATAGCCTCCACATTGACTCTGTACCGGTACCCCCTGTATATAGCCTCCACATTGACTCTGTACCGTAATACCCTGTATATAACCTCCACATTGACTCTGTACCGGTACCCCCTGTATATAGCCTCCACATTGACTCTGTACCGTAACACCCTGTATATAGACTCCACATTGACTCTGTACCGTACCCCTGTATATAGCCTCCACATTGACTCTGTACCGGTACCCCCTGTATATAGCCTCCACATTGACTGTACCGTAATACCCTGTATATAACCTCCACATTGACTCTGTACCGGTACCCCCTGTATATAGCCCCCACAAATTGACTCTGTACCGTAACAGCCTGTATATAGCCTCCACATTGACTCTGTACCGTACCCCCTGTATATAGCCTCCACATTGACTCTGTACCGTAATACCCTGTATATAACCTCCACATTGACTCTGTACCGTAACCCCCTGTATATAGCCTCCACATTGACTCTGTACCGTAACACCCTGTATATAGACTCCACATTGACTCTGTACCGTAATCCACCCTGTATATAGCCTCCACATTGACTCTGTACCGGTACCCCTGTATATAGCCTCCACATTGACTCTGTACCGTAACTCCCTGTATATAGCCTCCACATTGACTCTGTACCGTAATACCCTGTATATAGCCTCCACATTGACTCTGTATACCCCCTGTATATAGTCTCCACATTGACTCTGTACCCCCCTAACCCCTGTATATAGCCTCCACATTGACTCTGTACCGTAATACCCTGTATATAGCCTCCACATTGACTCTGTACCGTAATACCCTGTATATAGCCTCCACATTGACTCTGTACCGTAATACCCTGTATATAGCCTCCACATTGACTCTGTACCGTAACCCCTGTATATAGCCTCCACATTGACTCTGTACCGTAACTCCTGTATATAGCCTCCACATTGACTCTGTACCGTAATACCCTGTATATAGCCTCCACATTGACTCTGTACCGGTACCCCTGTATATAGCCTCCACATTGACTCTGTACCGTAATACCCTGTATATAGCCTCCACATTGACTCTGTACCGTAATACCCTGTATATAGCCTCCACATTGACTCTGTACCGTAATACCCTGTATATAGCCTCCACATTGACTCTGTACCGTAATACCCTGTATATAGCCTCCACATTGACTCTGTACCGTAATACCCTGTATATAGCCTCCACATTGACTCTGTACCGTAATACCATGTATATAGCCTCCACATTGACTCTGTACCGTAATACCCTGTATATAGCCTCCACCTTGACTCTGTACCGTAATACCCTGTATATAGCCTCCACATTGACTCTGTACCGTAATACCCTGTATATAGCCGCCACATTGACTCTGTACCGTAATACCCTGTATATAGCCTCCACATCGACTCTGTACTGTAATACCCTGTATATAGCCTCCACATTGACTCTGTACTGTAATACCCTGTATATAGCTTCCACATTGACTCTGTACCGGTACCCCCTGTATATAGCCTCCACATTGACTCTGTACCGTAACTCCCTGTATATAGCCTCCACATTGACTCTGTACCGTAATACCCTGTATATAGCCTCCACATTGACTCTGTACCGTAATACCCTGTATATAGCCTCCACATTGACTCTGTACCGGTACCCCTGTATATAGCCTCCACATTGACTCTGTACCGTAATACCCTGTATATAGCCTCCACATTGACTCTGTACCGTAATACCCTGTATATAGCCTCCACATTGACTCTGTACCGGTACCCCCTGTATATAGCCTCCACATTGACTCTGTACTGTAATACCCTGTATATAGCCTCCACATTGACTCTGTACCGTAATACCCTGTATATAGCCTCCACATTGACTCTGTACCGTAATACCCTGTATATAGCCTCCACATTGACTCTGTACTGTAATACCCTGTATATAGCCTCCACATTGACTCTGTACCGTAATACCCTGTATATAGCCTCCACATTGACTCTGTACCGTAATACCCTGTATATAGTCTCCACATTGACTCTGTACCGTAATACCCTGTATATAGCCTCCACATTGACTCTGTACCGTAATACCCTGTATATAGCCTCCACATTGACTCTGTACTGTAATACCCTGTATATAGCCTCCACATTGACTCTGTAGTGGTACCCCCTGTATATAGCCTCCACATTGACTCTGTACTGTAATACCCTGTATATAGCCTCCACATTGACTCTGTACTGTAATACCCTGTATATAGCCTCCACATTGACTCTGTACTGTAATACCCTGTATATAGCCTCCACATTGACTCTGTACTGTAATACCCTCTATATAGCCTCCACATTGACTCTGTACCGGTACCCCCTGTATATAGTCTCCACATTGACTCTGTACCGTAACACCCTGTATATAGCCTCCACATTGACTCTGTACTGTAATACCCTGTATATAGCCTCCACATTGACTCTGTACCGTAATACCCTGTATATAGTCTCCACATTGACTCTGTACCGTAATACCCTGTATATAGTCTCCACATTGACTCTGTACCGTAATACCCTGTATATAGCCTCCACATTGACTCTGTACCGTAATACCCTGTATATAGCCTCCACATTGACTCTGTACTGTAATACCCTGTATATAGCCTCCACATTGACTCTGTAGTGGTACCCCCTGTATATAGCCTCCACATTGACTCTGTACTGTAATACCCTGTATATAGCCTCCACATTGACTCTGTACTGTAATACCCTGTATATAGCCTCCACATTGACTCTGTACTGTAATACCCTGTATATAGCCTCCACATTGACTCTGTACTGTAATACCCTGTATATAGCCTCCACATTGACTCTGTACCGGTAGCCCCTGTATATAGTCTCCACATTGACTCTGTACCGTAACACCCTGTATATAGCCTCCACACTGACTCTGTACCGTAATACCCTGTATATAGCCTCCACATTGACTCTGTACCGTAATACCCTGTATATAGCCTCCACATTGACACTGTACCGGTACACCTGTATATAGTCTCTACATTGACTCTGTACCGTAATACCCTGTATATAGCCTCCACATTGACTCTGTACCGTAATACCCTGTATATAGTCTCCACATTGACTCTGTACCGTAATACCCTGTATATAGTCTCCACATTGACTCTGTACCGTAATACCCTGTATATAGCCTCCACATTGACTCTGTACCGTAATACCCTGTATATAGCCTCCACATTGACTCTGTACTGGTACCCCCTGTATATAGCCTCCACATTGACTCTGTACTGTAATACCCTGTATATAGCCTCCACATTGACTCTGTACCGTAATACCCTGTATATAGCCTCCACATTGACTCTGTACCGTAATACCCTGTATATAGCCTCCACATTGACTCTGTACCGTAACTCCCTGTTTATAGCCTCCACATTGACTCTGTACCGGTACCCCCTGTATATAGCCTCCACATTGACTCTGTACCGGTACCCCCTGTATATAGCCTCCACATTGACTCTGTACCGGTACCCCCTGTATATAGCCTCCACATTGACTCTGTACCGTAATACCCTGTATATAGCCTCCACCTTGACTCTGTACCGTAATACCCTGTATATAGCCTCCACATTGACTCTGTACCGTAATACCCTGTATATAGCCTCCACATTGACTCTGTACCGTAATACCCTGTATATAGCCTCCACCTTGACTCTGTACCGTAATACCCTGTATATAGCCTCCACATTGACTCTGTACCGTAATACCATGTATATAGCCTCCACATTGACTCTGTACCGTAATACCCTGTATATAGCCTCCACCTTGACTCTGTACCGTAATACCCTGTATATAGCCTCCACATTGACTCTGTACCGTAATACCCTGTATATAGCCGCCACATTGACTCTGTACCGTAATACCCTGTATATAGCCTCCACATCGACTCTGTACTGTAATACCCTGTATATAGCCTCCACATTGACTCTGTACTGTAATACCCTGTATATAGTCTCCACATTGACTCTGTACCGTAATACCCTGTATATAGCCTCCACATTGACTCTGTACCGGTACCCCCTGTATATAGCCTCCACATAGACTCTGTACCGTAACTCCCTGTATATAGCCTCCACATTGACTCTGTACCGTAATAACCTGTATATAGCCTCCACATTGACTCTGTACCGTAATACCCTGTATATAGCCTCCACATTGACTCTGTACCGGTACCCCTGTATATAGCCTCCACATTGACTCTGTACCGTAATACCCTGTATATAGCCTCCACATTGACTCTGTACCGTAATACCCTGTATATAGCCTCCACATTGACTCTGTACCGGTACCCCCTGTATATAGCCTCCACATTGACTCTGTACCGTAATACCCTGTATATAGCCTCCACATTGACTCTGTACCGTAATACCCTGTATATAGCCTCCACATTGACTCTGTACTGTAATACCCTGTATATAGCCTCCACATTGACTCTGTACTGTAATACCCTCTATATAGCCTCCACATTGACTCTGTACCGGTACCCCCTGTATATAGTCTCCACATTGACTCTGTACCGTAACACCCTGTATATAGCCTCCACATTGACTCTGTACTGTAATACCCTGTATATAGCCTCCACATTGACTCTGTACCGTAATACCCTGTATATAGTCTCCACATTGACTCTGTACCGTAATACCCTGTATATAGTCTCCACATTGACTCTGTACCGTAATACCCTGTATATAGCCTCCACATTGACTCTGTACCGTAACACCCTGTATATAGCCTCCACATTGACTCTGTACTGTAATACCCTGTATATAGCCTCCACATTGACTCTGTACTGGTACCCCCTGTATATAGCCTCCACATTGACTCTGTACTGTAATACCCTGTATATAGCCTCCACATTGACTCTGTACTGTAATACCCTGTATATAGCCTCCACATTGACTCTGTACTGTAATACCCTGTATATAGCCTCCACATTGACTCTGTACTGTAATACCCTGTATATAGCCTCCACATTGACTCTGTACCGGTAGCCCCTGTATATAGTCTCCACATTGACTCTGTACCGTAACACCCTGTATATAGCCTCCACATTGACACTGTACCGGTACACCTGTATATAGTCTCCACATTGACTCTGTACCGTAATACCCTGTATATAGCCTCCACATTGACTCTGTACCGTAATACCCTGTATATAGTCTCCACATTGACTCTGTACCGTAATACCCTGTATATAGTCTCCACATTGACTCTGTACCGTAATACCCTGTATATAGCCTCCACATTGACTCTGTACCGTAATACCCTGTATATAGCCTCCACATTGACTCTGTACCGTAATACCCTGTATATAGCCTCCACATTGACTCTGTACTGGTACCCCCTGTATATAGCCTCCACATTGACTCTGTACTGTAATACCCTGTATATAGCCTCCACATTGACTCTGTACTGTAATACCCTGTATATAGCCTCCACATTGACTCTGTACTGTAATACCCTGTATATAGCCTCCACATTGACTCTGTACCGTAATACCCTGTATATAGCCTCCACATTGACTCTGTACCGTAATACCCTGTATATAGCCTCCACATTGACTCTGTACCGTAATACCCTGTATATAGCCTCCACATTGACTCTGTACCGTAATACCCTGTGAGAAACACCCACCACCCATCTCCACATTGTTATTTTCCTGCTCTTTAATTATTTGTTTATTTTATTTCTTATTTTGTCCTTAACACTTTTCCCCCCTTAAAACTGTATTGTTGGTTAAGGGCTTGTAAGTCAGCATTTCACTTTGAGGTCTACACCTGTTGGTTAAGGGCTTGTAAGTCAGCATTTCACAGTAAGGTCTACACCTGTTGGTTAAGGGCTTGTAAGTCAGCATTTCACAGTAAGGTCTACACCTGTTGGTTAAGGGCTTGTAAGTAAGCATTTCACAGTAAGGTCTACACCTGTTGGTTAAGGGCTTGTAAGTCAGCATTTCACTGTAAGGTCTACACCTGTTGGTTAAGGGCTTGTAAGTCAGCATTTCACTTTGAGGTCTACACCTGTTGGTTAAGGGCTTGTAAGTCAGCATTTCACTTTGAGGTCTACACCTGTTGGTTAAGGGCTTGTAAGTCAGCATTTCACTTTGAGGTCTACACCTGTTGGTTAAGGGCTTGTAAGTAAGCATTTCACTTTGAGGTCTACACCTGTTGGTTAAGGGCTTGTAAGTCAGCATTTCACTTTGAGGTCTACACCTGTTGGTTAAGGGCTTGTACGTCAGCATTTCACTTTGAGGTCTACACCTGTTGGTTAAGGGCTTGTAAGTCAGCATTTCACTTTGAGGTCTACACCTGTTGGTTAAGGGCTTGTAAGTCAGCATTTCACAGTGAGGTCTACACCTGTTGGTTAAGGGTTTGTAAGTCAGCATTTCACAGTGAGGTCTACACCTGTTGTATTCGGTGCACGTGTCAATTCATAAACCATGTAAATCGGTACATCGGGGGGGAAAAGAGTGTCGATGAGAACACACACACACACCCGTGAGTAGTGCACGACAGCAGCAGTGTAGTCTCTGGTTGTAAAGATGTTACTGTCTCAGCCTCCAGTATTTATGCTGCAGTAGTTTATGTGTCAGGGTCAGTTTGTTATATCTGGAGTACTTCTCCTGTCCTATCCGGTGTCCTGTGTGAATTTAAGTATGCTCTCTCTAATTCTCTCTTTCTTTCTCTCTCTCGGAGGACCTGAGCCCTAGGACCATGCCTCAGGACTACCTGACATGATGACTCCTTGCTGTCCCCAGTCCACCTGGCCATGCTGCTGCTCCAGTTTCAACTGTTCTGCCTTATTATTATTCGACCATGCTGGTCATTTATGAACATTTGAACATCTTGGCCATGTTCTGTTATAATCTCCACCTGGCACAGTCAGAAGAGGACTGGCCACCCCACATAGCCTGGTTCCTCTCTAGGCTTCTTCCTAGGTTTTGGCCTTTCTAGGGAGTGTTTCCTAGCCACCGTGCTTCTACACCTGCATTGCTTGCTGTTTGGGGTTTTAGGCTGGGTTTCTGTACAGCACTTTGCGATATCAGCTGATGTACAAAGGGCTATATAAATACATTTGATTTGATTTGTTACCTGTGAGTAGTGCAGTGTAGTCTCTGATTGTAAAGATGTTACCTGTGAGTAGTGCAGGACAGCAGCAGTGTAGTCCCTGGTTTTAAAGCTGGAGTTGCCCTCCTTCCGGCATCTGGCAGCTCGCTCCAGGTCCTTCTGGACAGGATTGTCCTTGGAAATGCCCGACAGAAAGTCCACGTCCTCTTGGCTGAAAGACAGTCAATGAAAAAGGGTGTCGTTGGACCTCATGTTTTCCACGTGTTTGACACCAACAAACCCGTTCCATTATTATAAACCCCTCAGCAGCCTCCTTGTGTTGCTCCAGTAACAGTATAACCTTAGACCGTCCCCTCACCCATACCCGGGCACGAACCAGGGACCCTCTGCACACATCAACAACAGTCACCCACGAAGCATCGTTACCCATCGCTCCACAAAAGCCCTTGCAGAGCAAGGGGAACCACTACTTCAAGGTCTCAGAGCAAGTGACGTCAGTGATTGAAACGCTATTTAGCGCGAACCACCGCTAACTAAGCTAGCTGTTTCACATCCGTTACATCAGCACCACCGCTAACTGAGCTAGCCGTTTCACATCCGTTACATCAGCACCACCGCTAACTGAGCTAGCCGTTTCACATCCGTTACATCAGCACTACCGCTAACTAAGCTAGCCGTTTCACATCTGTTACATCAGCACCACCGCTAACTAAGCTAGCCGTTTCACATCCGTTACATCAGCACCACTGCTAACTAAGCTAGCCGTTTCACATCCGTTACATCAGCACCACTGCTAACTAAGCTAGCTGTTTCACATCCGTTACATCAGCACCACCGCTAACTAAGCTAGCTGTTTCACATCCGTTACACTACAGTAAGTGTACTTTTTTTTTGGGGGGGGGGGGGGGGAATTCTTTGTCACTGATTAAAGGGCCATATGTTTGAAAAGTCATATTGTGGTGACGCTAAACTAAAAACACAGCGACGGGATTGTAGTTCACGTGTGATAGTCCTGGGCAAAGTTCATGGCTGAACACTTAGGGAGAAGGGTCATAGCTAGAAGGGATCCAACAAACCATACAGTAAACCCTTTCCTAACTTTAACCTACTTCTCTTAACCTGTTGCGCAAGTTCTCCTAACTCGCTGCCTAAATTAATTCTCCTACCTCGCTGTCTAAATTAATTCTCCTAAACCTGCTGCCTGTGTTAATTCTCCTAACCTGCTGCCTGTGTTAATTCTCCTAACCTGCTGCCTGTGTTAATTCTCCTAAACCTGCTGCCTGTGTTAATTCTCCTAACCTGCTGCCTGTGTTAATTCTCCTAACCTGCTGCCTGTGTTAATTCTCCTAACCTGCTGCCTGTGTTAATTCTCCTAAACCTGCTGCCTGTGTTAATTCTCCTAAACCTGCTGCCTGTGTTAATTCTCCTAAACCTGCTGCCTGTGTTAATTCTCCTAAACCTGCTGCCTGTGTTAATTCTCCTAAACCAGCTGCCTAAGTTAATTCTCCTAACTCGCTGCCTGTGTTAATTCTCCTAAACCTGCTGCCTGTGTTAATTCTCCTAAACCTGCTGCCTGTGTTAATTCTCCTAAACCTGCTGCCTGTGTTAATTCTCCTAACCCTGCTGCCTGTGTTAATTATCCTAACCTGCTGCCTGTGTTAATTCTCCTAACCTGCTGCCTGTGTTAATTCTCCTAAACCTGCTGCCTGTGTTAATTCTCCTAAACCTGCTGCCTGTTTTAATTCTCCTAACCTGCTGCCTGTGTTAATTCTCCTAACCTGCTGCCTGTGTTAATTCTCCTAACCTGCTGCCTGTGTTAATTCTCCTAACCTGCTGCCTGTGTTAATTCTCCTAACCTGCTGCCTGTGTTAATTCTCCTAACCTGCTGCCTGTGTTAATTCTCCTAACCTGCTGCCTGTGTTAATTCTCCTAACCTGCTGCCTGTGTTAATTCTCCTAACCTGCTGCCTGTGTTAATTCTCCTAACCTGCTGCCTGTGTTAATTCTCCTAACCTGCTGCCTGTGTTAATTCTCCTAAACCTGCTGCCTGTGTTAATTCTCCTAAACCAGCTGCCTGTGTTAATTCTCCTAACCTGCTGCCTGTGTTAATTCTCCTAACCTGCTGCCTGTGTTAATTCTCCTAACCTGCTGCCTGTGTTAATTCTCCTAAACCTGCTGCCTGTGTTAATTCTCCTAAACCTGCTGCCTGTGTTAATTCTCCTAACCTGCTGCCTGTGTTAATTCTCCTAACCTGCTGCCTGTGTTAATTCTCCTAAACCTGCTGCCTGTGTTAATTCTCCTAACCGGCTGTGTTAATTCTCCTAACCGGCTGTGTTAATTCTCCTAACCGGCTGTGTAAATTATCCTAACCTGCTCCGTAATTTTTTGCAAACCTGCTGCGTAAATTACCCGAACCTTTCCCGAAACAAAAACAGGATTCCTTCAAGCCTTGGTCTGGAAGAAAGTAGAATGCCGCCTGGTGTTATTTTCCTAGCCAATGACATGCTGTAATCTAGAGAGACGTGCACTTATTGGCTACTCACATTACTTGAGACAGGCCAAAATCAAAGACTTCATCTATGTCCAACAGGGACGAGAAGCATTTCTTCTCATCAAGAGTGAGTCGGCTCCACTTCTGTTCAACATGCTTTTGCCACTCGACACACGGCAGGTCCATTATGTGAAACTAACGTTACACTGTAGTTGGAGAGAAACTCATGTCCGCTTCGGTGGTATTTTCAGAAACTGTGTATCCATTTTGGTTATACAGACTGCTAGATGTCAATGTAAATTGGTAGTTGAGGCTCAAAATCAGCGCGCAGTTTCTCTTCTAACGGCAGTCATCGAGAATCCGGAAGTCGCGATGTGATGACGTCACCGAAATTGAAAGGCCTCTCCTGGATTCTGCACACCGATGTTAACAAAATTAAGGAAGTTTCCTTTAAAATGATTCATAAATACTATCCTGCCAACCACTATATGAAGAAGTTTAAGGAAAACATCAACTCAAATTGCTCCTTTTGTAATGACCACCCAGAAACAGTTGTGCATCTTTTTTGGCATTGTATGCATGTAAGAAAACTGTGGCAAGACATCAGTAGGTTTATAATTGAACACATTTATGAAGATTTTACACTATTGTGGAGAGATGTACTGTTTGGATTCTTTACATACAATAGAAATAAGCGGAATCATTTTTATGTAATTAATTTCATTATTCTTTTGGCCAAATTTCATATACACAAATGTAAATTTACAAACAGAAAACCACATTTTCGTATCCTACAAAAAGAAATTGAACTGTATTTTAAGACGGTTAAATGCTCTACTAACAAAAAAGCTGTTAGAATTGTAAGTATATGCATGTCACTTAAGGTCCTTGTGTAATTGTAATGTGATATTGTAGCCCCGCCCCTAGCCCAGCCCCGCCCCTAGCTCGATTGTCCATTGTTTGTAATCTATGTATGCTTGTGTTCCCTCATGTGCTTTATGTATTGATTTGTTGTTAATAAAAATAAAAATAAAATTTAAAAAAAAAAAAATTAACAAAAAATAAATAAATAAAAAAAATAAAAAAATAAAAAGATTCTGCACAACGCGCCACGCACCGCAAGACCGGAAAATGAACTAAAGTTCCATGAAAATCTGTGACATTAACGGATCCGAATCGGTTTCCACTAGTTATCACAGCCACAGAGTTATATCATAACATTTCAGAAAACAGAAATGATATGTTTGGTCTTCATTTAAGGTTAGGATTAGTCATAAGGTTAGCAGTGTGGATAAGGGTAGGGTTAGTTTTTAAAATCACATTTTAAGAAGATACAATTTAGAAATAGGCAGGCATTATGACTTTGTGCCTGTGGTAACTACTGAAGACTCCAAATATTAATGGGAGACTTAATGTTGAACACTAAAGATATGATCGACATGTTCGAACTACGCATTACATTGCCTCAAGCGCAATTTCATATTCTGAGGTCTCTAACCCACAGATACTGGTTCAGACCATTCATGAGGTCTCTAACCCACAGATACTGGTTCAGACCATTCATGAGGTCTCTAACCCACAGATACTGGTTCAGACCATTCATGAGGTCTCTAACCCACAGATACTGGTTCAGACCATTCATGAGGTCTCTAACCCACAGATACTGGTTCAGACCATTCATGAGGTCTCTAACCCACAGATACTGGTTCAGACCATTCAGGAGGTCTATAAACACACAGATACTGGTTCAGACCATTCAGGAGGTCTATAAACACACAGATACTGGTTCAGACCATTCATGAGGTCTCTAACCCACAGATACTGGTTCAGACCATTCATGAGGTCTATAAAACACACAGATACTGGTTCAGACCATTCAGGAGGTCTATAAACACACAGATACTGGTTCAGACCATTCAGGAGGTCTATAAACACACAGATACTGGTTCAGACCATTCAGGAGGTCTATAAACACACAGATACTGGTTCAGACCATTCATGAGGTCTCTAACCCACAGATACTGGTTCAGACCAGTCATGAGGTCTCTAGTACACAGATACCGGTTCAGACCATTCATGAGGTCTCTAACACACAGATACTGGTTCAGACCATTCATGAGGTCTCTAGTACACAGATACTGGTTCAGACCATTCATGAGGTCTCTAGCACACAGATACTGGTTCAGACCATTCATGAGGTCTCTAGTACACAGATACTGGTTCAGACCATTCATGAGGTCTCTAGCACACAGATACTGGTTCAGACCATTCATGAGGTCTCTAGTACACAGATACTGGTTCAGACCATTCATGAGGTCTCTAGCACACAGATACCGGTTCAGACCATTCATGAGGTCTCTAGCACACAGATACTGGTTCAGACCATTCATGAGGTCTCTAGTACACAGATACTGGTTCAGACCATTCATGAGGTCTCTAGCACACAGATACTGGTTCAGACCATTCATGAGGTCTCTAGCACACAGATACCGGTTCAGACCATTCATGAGGTCTCTAGCACACAGATACTGGTTCAGACCATTCATGAGGTCTCTAGCACACAGATACCGGTTCAGACCATTCATGAGGTCTCTAGTACACAGATACTGGTTCAGACCATTCATGAGGTCTCTAGCACACAGATACCGGTTCAGACCATTCATGAGGTCTCTAGTACACAGATACCGGTTCAGACCATTCATGAGGTCTCTAGTACACAGATACCGGTTCAGACCATTCATGAGGTCTCTAGTACACAGATACTGGTTCAGACCATTCATGAGGTCTCTAGCACACAGATACTGGTTCAGACCAATCAGTGCTTTCAGGGTGTGTTCATTGTCATTGTCATAGGGACAACTGCAAATAATAATTCAATATACATTTAGGCCTAATTAAAAATACTACCGTGTTTGTTGATCAATTGATACATTTAAATAATAGTTACTGTAGTAGGCTTACTATAGTAACTATTATTTAAATGTATCAATTAATCAACAAACACGGTTTAGCCCGCGCATCTTTTAGGCCTAAACTCATTGCCTCATTGCTAAAATGTCTTCTTATGGTTGTACATTCCTTGGGATCTTCTCTTTCACTGTGCTCAGTTGGGTCTTCATTCCCCCCGACATTAATTCTCTATGCTGTAGGCCTGTTTTACATTCAGTAATTAGCAAGAGCAAGACTGATTATTTCCCCCTAATAGGCCATTAGGCATAGTATGAAACAATTATCAAAATTAATGTCCTATAGCTTTTGTAGCCTATAGCTTTTCCAGGGATTTTTTTTATGAGAAGAGGAATGGCCAATTTGGGAGAGGCTTATTGCTGAGGGGCTTGCGTACCCTATAGCCTGTTGGGAACGGGAACAGCTGGAAGAGAGGCTAGTGATGTGAAGCAGAAGTAAGAAGCTAAATACACTAGATATTAGGGCATTCATTAAATAAATACACTAGATATTAGGACATTCACTAGATAAATACAGTAGATATTAGGACATTCATTAGATAAATACAGTATTAGCTAGATATTAGGGCATTCACTAGATAAATACACTAGATATTAGGACATTCATTAGATAAATACAGTATTAGCTAGATATTAGGACATTCATTAGATGAATACAGTGTTAGCTAGATATTAGGGCATTCATTAGATAAATACACTAGATATTAGGACATTCATTAGATAAATACACTAGATATTAGGACATTCATTAGATAAATACAGTATTAGCTAGATATTAGGGCATTCATTAGATAAATACACTAGATATTAGGACATTCATTAGATAAATACACTAGATATTAGGACATTCGTTAGATAAATACACTAGATATTAGGACATTCATTAGATAAATACACTAGATATTTGGGCATTCATTAGATAAATACAGTATTAGCTAGATATTAGGGCATTCATTAGATGAATACACTAGATATTAGGGCATTCATTAAATAAATACAGTATTAGCTAGATATTAGGACATTCATTAGATAAATACAGTATTAGCTAGATATTAGGACATTCATTAGATAAATACACTAGATATTAGGGCATTCATTAAATAAATACAGTATTAGCTAGATATTAGGACATTCATTAGATAAATACAGTATTAGCTAGATATTAGGGCATTCATTAGATAAATAACACTAGATATTAGGACATTCATTAGATAAATACACTAGATATTAGGACATTCATTAGATAAATACACTAGATATTAGGGCATTCATTAGATGAATACAGTATTAGCTAGATATTAGGACATTCACTAGATAAATACAATAGATATTAGGGCATTCATTAGATGAATACAGTATTAGCTAGATATTAGGGCATTCATTAGATAAATACACTAGATATTAGGGCATTCATTAGATGAATACAGTATTAGCTAGATATTAGGGCATTCATTAGATAAATACAGTATTAGCTAGATATTAGGGCATTCATTAGATAAATACAGTATTAGCTAGATATTAGGACATTCATTAGATAAATACAGTATTAGCTAGATATTAGGACATTCGTTAGATAAATACACTAGATATTAGGGCATTCATTAGATAAATACACTAGATATTAGGACATTCATTAGATGAATACAGTATTAGCTAGATATTAGGACATTCATTAGATGAATACAGTAGATATTAGGGCATTCATTAGATAAATGCACTAGATATTAGGGCATTCATTAGATGAATACAGTATTAGCTAGATATTAGGATATTCATTAGATGAATACAGTAGATATTAGGGCATTCATTAAATAAATACAGTATTAGCTAGATATTAGGGCATTCATTAGATAAATACAGTATTAGCTAGATATTAGGACATTCATTAGATAAATACACTAGATATTAGGGCATTCATTAGATAAATACACTAGATATTAGGGCATTCATTAGATAAATACAGTATTAGCTAGATATTAGGATATTCATTAGATGAATACAGTAGATATTAGGGCATTCATTAAATAAATACAGTATTAGCTAGATATTAGGGCATTCATTAGATAAATACAGTATTAGCTAGATATTAGGACATTCATTAGATAAATACACTAGATATTAGGACATTCACTAGATAAATACACTAGATATTAGGGCATTCATTAGATAAATACACTAGATATTAGGACATTCATTAGATAAATACACTAGATATTAGGACATTCATTAGATAAATACACTAGATATTAGGACATTCACTAGATAAATACACTAGATATTAGGACATTCACTAGATAAATACACTAGATATTAGGGCATTCATTAGATAAATACAGTATTAGCTAGATATTAGGACATTCATTAGATAAATACACTAGATATTAGGGCATTCATTAGATAAATACACTAGATATTAGGGCATTCACTAGATAAATACAGTATTAGCTAGATATTAGGACATTCATTAGATAAATACACTAGATATTAGGGCATTCACTAGATAAATACAGTATTAGCTAGATATTAGGACATTCGTTAGATAAATACACTAGATATTAGGGCATTCATTAGATAAATACACTAGATATTAGGGCATTCATTAGATAAATACAGTATTAGCTAGATATTAGGGCATTCATTAGATAAATACAGTATTAGCTAGATATTAGGACATTCATTAGATGAATACAGTGTTAGCTAGATATTAGGGCATTCATTAGATAAATACAGTATTAGCTAGATATTAGGGCATTCATTAGATAAATACACTAGATATTAGGGCATTCATTAGATAAATATTAGGGCTATAGGCTAAATATTCACCTGTCAAAGTGCAAGAAAAATAACTAACCAGATTATGAAATGGCAGGTTTCCTCCAGGCCATTTAATCAAAGCTCCGCTATAATCAAATCCAACTGTAATTGTCACATGCTTCGTAAACAACAGGTGTAGGCTAACAGTGAAATGCATATTTACCCTCGTCAACAGTGCCGAATACATGTTTTAAATAGTAGGGATAGTAGGAGGTAACTACCCGTAATTCACATAAAGACCACAAGATGTCACCAAATCCCCAACACTTTCTCTGGCTGTCACTGTTCTTGCTGAACAAAAGATGTTCTCGTGTCATCACAACTTTTGGAGATATTTCAATTTAACCATTTTGTGATAAAGTTGATCAATTTTATTTTAATTTTTTTAGAAAAGGTTGTAGATATAATCCAAATGAAGTTAGATTTTCTTTTTTTTTAATATACAAGTAAGGAAAGCCTTAAGATACACGTGTTTAGAGAGAAATATTTGGATATTTTTTTGTAAATTAGTAATATGTTGGATGCGTGTGATGGGGGCAGTTTAGAAGGTCCAGAAAGGTATATTAGTAAGACCAGTGATGAATGTGTAAATCGGGAGGTGCCACAATAAAAAGTGAACACGAGAAGGTGGTGAGAGAGTTCTGAGGTACCGGAACGAATGCGGAGAAGAATAGAAAACAACGTATATAATAAAGAATTGCTCGCATTTGCATAGTGGCATAGAGCAGTAGAGTAGAGGCACGTACAGAAGTTGCACACATTTGGGAACATTTTTAGTAAGCCTAGTGTCCGGGTAAAACGTGTCTTTTAAAAATGCATTTCATGCAATTCTACATGACTGGAGACTTCGGCAGAGTCTATTTTAATGATCGTTAAAACAAATGATCGAAATGACAGGCTACTTTGACACTGACAAACTGAGAACCTGAGCTAAAAAGAAAAAACGACCTTTGTCTGGAGTCCATCAATAGCCTGTAGGCCTCGGTGTGTGGAGAAACACATATTGTAGACTACAATATGAGGAGGAAATGATAGTCCTAAAAACCATTCCTGTTTCACTGACTCACCCAATGACGCGCAGCTCACTCGCTGATGATGGCTGATGCGCTCCGCCAAAAAAAACTATTGTTTTATATTGTAAAACAACATTTGGAAGTTGATCAAATATGTTGGTAGACTACAGCATAGCGTCTTCTCTTTTCAACAGGAGCCATTTGATTTCCAACTTGTCTTTTTCCTCGATTGTAATTGAAATATTGCGAAAGGCCTGTTTTGTCTGCATCTGGTTTGTTCACGCACAGATTTGCTGCGTGTTCCCGACTGGTGGCTGTTCCTTGTTATTGGGCTACAATCCACAGCTAGGTTATTTTCAAAAAGTAGCTATTGATCCGCTGTCGCTAAATTATAGGCCTTCTCGTGGTGTAATAGGCTGTTCTGGGTGATTTAATTTCTTTCTGAACAGAGCAGTAATTATATAACGTTGGCAAATGTATTTCAATTCATCAGGGGTGGTGCAGTTCCTTCAGAACCCTTCCGCAAGGCTGATTCTATAAGGAAATTAGAATCCATGACTCTATAAATCAATGATTCTATAAGGAAATAGAATCCATGACTCTATAAATCGATGATTCTATAAGGAAATAGAATCCATGACTCTATAAATCGATGATTCTATAAGGAAATAGAATCCATGACTCTATAAATCGATGATTCTATATGGAAATAGAATCCATGATTCTATAAATCGATGATTCTATATGGAAATAGAATCGATGATTCTATAAGGAAATAGAATCCATGATTCTATAAGGAAAAAGATTCAGTGCAACTGGAGAGATGAGAGTTGCAGGCTCATGTCTATCAGAGCAGAGAGATGACGGTTGCAGGCTCATGTCTATCAGAGCAGAGAGATGAGAGTTACAGGCTCATGTCTATCAGAGCAGAGAGATGAGAGTTGCAGGCTCATGTCTATCAGAGCAGAGAGATGAGAGTTGCAGGCTCATGTCTATCAGAGCAGAGAGATGACAGTTACAGGCTCATGTCTATCAGAGCAGAGAGATGACAGTTGCAGGCTCATGTCTATCAGAGCAGAGAGATGACAGTTACAGGCTCATGTCTATCAGAGCTGAGAGATGACAGTTACAGGCTCATGTCTATCAGAACAGAGAGATGACAGTTGCAGGCTCATGTCTATGAGAGCAGAGAGATGACAGTTACAGGCTCATGTCTATCAGAGCAGAGAGGGAGAGAGATCATAGACAGTCAATTTCATTCTAGTTATGTAAGAGAGATAGCTGTCTGTTTGAACTACTGTCAGACAGGTCGGACACACATGCCTACCCCACAAGACATGCCACCAGAGGTCTCTGCCACAGTCCCCATGTCTTGAACATATTTTGGGAGGCGCACAGTTACTATGTAGAGCCATGACTACATGGAACTCTATTCCACAGTACTACATAGAGCCATAACTACATGGAACTCTATTCCACAGTACTACATAGAGCCATGACTACATGGAACTCTATTCCACAGTACTACATAGAGCCATGACTACATGGAACTCTATTCCACAGTACTACATAGAGCCATGACTACATGGAACTCTATTCCACAGTACTACATAGAGCCATGACTACATGGAACTCTATTCCACAGTACTACATAGAGCCATGACTACATGAAACTCTATTCCACAGTACTACATAGAGCGATGACTACATGGAACTCTATTCCACAGTACTACATAGAGCCATGACTACATGAAACTCTATTCCACAGTACTACATAGAGCCATGACTACATGGAACTCTATTCCACAGTACTACATAGAGCCATGACTACATGGAACTCTATTCCACAGTACTACATAGAGCCATGACTACATGGAACTCTATTCCACAGTACTACATAGAGCCATGACTACATGGAACTCTATTCCACAGTACTACATAGAGCCATGACTACATGGAACTCTATTCCACAGTACTATGTAGAGCCATGACTACATGGAACTCTATTCCACAGTACTACATAGAGCCATGACTACATGAAACTCTATTCCACAGTACTACATAGAGCCACGGCTACATGGAACTCTATTCCACAGTACTACATAGAGCCATGACTACATGGAACTCTATTCCACAGTACTACATAGAGCCATGACTACATGGAACTCTATTCCACAGTACTACATAGAGCCATGACTACATGAAACTCTATTCCACAGTACTACATAGAGCCATGACTACATGGAACTCTATTCCACAGTACTACATAGAGCCATGACTACATGGAACTCTATTCCACAGTACTACATAGAGCCATGACTACATGGAACTCTATTCCACAGTACTACATAGAGCCATGACTACATGGAACTCTATTCCACAGTACTACATAGAGCCATGACTACATGGAACTCTATTCCACAGTACTACATAGAGCCATGACTACATGTAACTCTATTCCACAGTACTACATAGAGCCATGACTACATGTAACTCTATTCCACAGTACTACATAGAGCCACGGCTACATGGAACTCTATTCCACAGTACTACATAGAGCCATGACTACATGTAACTCTATTCCACAGTACTACATAGAGCCATGACTACATGTAACTCTATTCCACAGTACTACATAGAGCCATGACTACATGGAACTCTATTCCACAGTACTACATAGAGCCATGACTACATGGAACTCTATTCCACAGTACTACATAGAGCCATGACTACATGGAACTCTATTCCACAGTACTACATAGAGCCACGACTACATGGAACTCTATTCCACAGTACTACATAGAGCCATGACTACAGGGAACTCTATTCCACAGTACTACATAGAGCCATGACTACATGTATCTCTATTCCACATCAGGTAACTGATGCAGCAGTCGAATCAGATTTAAAAACCAGATCAAAATACACCTTATGGAACAGCGGGGGACTGTGAAGAGACACAAACATTGGCATAGACACATGCATACAAACACACGATAATCTACACATTGTCACGTTCTGACCTTTATTTCCTTTGTTTTGTATTTATTTAGTATGGTCAGGGCGTGAGTTGGGTGGGCAGTCTATGTTTGTTTTTCTATGATTTGGGTATTTCTATGTTTCGGCCGAGTATGGTTCTCAATCAGAGGCAGGTGTCATTAGTTGTCTCTGATGGAGAATCATACTTAGGTAGCCTGGGTTTCACTGTGTGTTTGTGGGTGATTGTTCCTGTCTCTGTGTTTGCACCAGATAGGACTGTTTTGAGTTTTCACATTTCTTGTTTTTGTTAGTTTGTTCATGTGAAGTGATTTATTAAAACATGAATCAAAACAACCACGCTGCGCTTTGGTCCGCCTCTCGTTCAGATGAAGAAAACCATTACAGAATCACCCACCGCAACAGGACCAAGCGGCGTGGTAACGGGCAACGGCAAAAGCAGCAGCAGGAGAAGGAACAGGAGCAGCAGCAGCAGTGGGAGAGGCTGCACTACTTGGAGAAATGGACTTGGGAGGAGATTCTAGACGGGAAAGGACCCTGGGCAGAGCCAGGAGAATATTGCCGCCCCAAGGCCGAGCTGGAGGCAGCAAAAGCAGAGAGGCGGCATTATGAGGAACGAGCACGGCAGAGCGGATGGAAGCCCGAGAGTCAGCCCCAAAAATGTCTTGGGGGGAGGCTCACAGGGAGTATGGCTACGCCAGGTAGGAGACCTGAGCCAACTTCCTGTGGTTACCGGGGGGCTAGAGAGACCGGGCAGGCACCGTGTTATGCTGTGGAGCGCGCGGTGTCCCCAGTGCGGGTGCACAGCCCGGTGCGGTACATTCCAGCTCCGCGTATCGGCCGGGCTAGAGTGGGCATCGAGCCAAGTGCCATGAAGCCGGCTCTACGCATCTGGTCTCCAGTGCGTCTCCTTGGGCCGGCTTACATGGCACCAGCCTTGCGCACGGTGTCCCCGGTTCGCCTGCATAGCCCAGTGCGGGCTATTCCACCTCGCCGCACTGGCAGGGCGACCGGGACCATTCAACCGGGTAAGGTTGGGCAGGCTCGGTGCTCAAGAGCTCCAGTGCGCCTGCACGGCCCGGTCTATCCGTCACCACCTCCATGCACCAGCCCTCCGGTGGCAGCCCCCCGCACAAGGCTGTCTCTCCGGCTCATCCTTACAGGGGCTCCCGCCTGTCCAGCGCTGCCGGAGCCTTCCTCCTCTCCAGCGCTACCAGAGCTACTCAGTCCGGCACTACCAGAGCCTTCCTCCTCTCCAGCGCTGCCGAAGTCTCCCGCCTCTCCGGCGCTACCAGAGCCTTCCTCCTCTCCAGCGCCACCCGTCTGCCCAGCACCGCCAGTGCCGCCCGTCTGCCCAGCGCCGCCAGTGCCGCCCGTCTGCCCAGCGCCGCCAGTGCCGCCCGTCAGCCAGGAGCCGCCTGTGCCGCCCGTCAGCCAGGGGCCGCCAGTGCCGCCAGTCAGCCAGGGGCCGCCAGTGCCGCCAGTCAGCCAGGGGCCGCCAGTGCCGCCAGTCAGCCAGGGGCCGCCAGAGCCCCTCTGTCCCGAGCTTCCGCCCCTCTGTCCCGAGCAGCCCCTCTGTCCCGAGCAGCCCCTCTGTCCAGAGCTTCCGCCCCTCTGTCCAGAGCTTCCGCCCCTCTGTCCAGAGCTTCCGCCCCTCTGTCCAGAGCTTCCGGCCCGCTGTCCCGAGCAGCTGCCCCACCTCTGTCCCGAGCTGCCCCACCTCTGTCCCGAGCTGCCCCACCTCTGTCCCGAGCTGCCCCTCTGTCCAGTGGGGTCATTGAGAAGGGTGGCCATGGTGAGAAAGCCACGGAGGCGGACAATAAGGCGGACTAAGACAATGGTGAAGTGGGGTCCGCGTCCCGCGCCAGAGCCGCCACCGCGGACAGATGCCCACCCAGACCCTCCCCTATAGGTCAAGGTTTTGCGGCCGGAGTCCGCACCTTTGGGGGGGGGGGGGTACTGTCACGTTCTGACCTTTATTTCCTTTGTTTTGTATTTATTTCGTATGGTCAGGGCGTGAGTTGGGTGAGCAGTCTATGTTTGTTTTTCTATGATTTGGTTATTTAGGACTGTTTTGAGCTTTCACATTTCTTGTTTTTGTTAGTTTGTTCATGTGAAGTGATTTATTAAAACATGAATCAAAACAACCACGCTGCGCTTTGGTCCGCCTCTCGTTCAGATGAAGAAAACCATTACACACACGTACAAATTGATTTTGGTGTTGTAGATAAGTGTTAGTAGAGTAGGGGCCTGAGAGGTCACACACTTAATGTGTTGTGAAATCTGTTGTGAAAGTATTGTAATGTTTTTTCAAATTTTATAATTGCCTTAATATTGCTGGAAGAGCTAATGGGGATGCATAACAAATACAAATACAAGCGCACTTCTCACACTCACACAGCCACCCACACATTGGTCTCACATACATCGCTGTGTCAGATTTCATAAAGCTTTACGGAAAAAGCAAACCATGCAATAATCTGAGATGGCACTCAGAAAACAAATAAAATTATCCGCCATGTTGGAGTCAACAGAAATGAGAAATAACATTATAAATATTCCTTTACCTTTGATGATCTTCATCAGAATGCACTCACATGAATCCCAGTTCCACAATTAATGTTTGATTTGTTCGATAATGTCCATTATTTATGTCCAAGTAGCTACTTTTGTTAGGGCGTTAGACCCAGCCACGTTTCATCTTCAATGGCATTGCTGATGGAAGGAGGCTTTCACTCAAAATCTCCCGATACATGGCATCATTCATTCTTTCCTTTACACGGATCAGTCGTCCTGGTCACTTTGCAGAAAAACAGCCCCAAAGCATGATGTTTCCACCCCCATGCTTCACAGTAGGTATGGTGTTCTTTGGATGCAACTCCGCATTCTTTGTCCTCAACACGACGAGTTGAGTTTTTACCAAAAAGTTATATTTTGGTTGCATCTGACCATTTGACATTCTCCCAATCTTCTTCTTGATCATTCAAATGCTCTCTAGCAAACTTCAGACGGGCCTGGACATGTCGGGCCTGGACATGTACTGGCTTAAGCAGGGGGACACGTCTGGCACTGCAGGATTTGAGGCCCTGGCGGCGTAGTGTGTTACTGACGGTAGGCTTTGTTACTTTGGTCCCAGCTCTCTGCAGGTTATTCACTAGGTCCCCCCGTGTGGTTCTGGGATTTTTGCTCACCGTTCTTGTGATCATTTTGACCCCACGGTGTGAGATCTTGCGTGGAGCCCCAGATCGAGGGAGATTATCAGTGGTCTTGTATGTCTTCCATTTCCTAATAATTGCTTCCACAGTTGATTTCTTCAAACCAAGCTGTTTACCTATTGCAGATTCAGTCTTCTCAGCCTGATTTGCCTAGTTAAATAAAGGTAAAATATGGCTGGCTGGTTTGAGATGTTATGCTATGTTATGTTAAGCTATGGCATAAAGGGACAACAAGAGGCAAGCCATCATTTTGATTGAGACATTAATGAGCAGGACTGACGTAGTCAATATAAGTATTTGTTCAGCACTTTTGAAATGTACAGCGACAGAATTCAGAACATGGGCCATTCTTACAGTGTACACCAAGTCAGAACCGTAGGATAAATAAAGGGGGCATGTTGCAGACAATGAAAGCTCTTACAATATTCAATGATTACATTACTCTAAAACAGGCTATAGGCTTCATGTGCACCACCAGGTCAAAAGAGTAGGCGAAATTAAGAGGGGCAAATAGACCAAATTATTAGGGTGAGGCACATCGGCTACTAACAACATACACTTAGTTTTACTTTCTTAGCTAGAGTATATATATCTCCTTGGCATGGCCAATGTTGAATGTTTATCATTTTAAACTTGTAAAAGAGACCCTTAATCCCAGACTTGGGACCACACAGCCACTCCACTGAATGGCAGGCTAATGATTGCTTTGCGATGCTTTCAATTAGCCACTGATTCCTTCCAAACCACTCATTGTTGAATTTGTGGTTTCCAACTTGTTGTGTAATGTTTATGTCCAATGGCTGTTTTAAGTTACGTTTTATCCATAATTTCTCTTCATTATTTCTCCACATATGACAAGGATTAACCTGTTGCTTCTACTCGGGACGCTTGCGTCCCAACTAGAGCTCTGGAAATGCAAATGCGCTACGCTAAATGCTAATAGTATTAGTTAAAACTCAAAAGTTCATTAAAATACACATGCAGGGTATCGAATTAAAGCTACACTCGTTGTGAATCCAGGCAACAAGTCAGATTTTTAAAATGCTTTTCGGCGAAAGCATGAGAAGCTATTATATGATAGCATGCAACACCCCAAAAGACCCACAGGGGACGTAAACAAAATAATTAGCATTTCGGCGTTACACAAACCGCACAATAAAATAGAAAACATTCATTACCTTTCACCATCTTCTTTGTTGGCACTCCTAGATGTCCCATAAACACTATTTGGGTCTTTATTTCGATTAAATCGGTCCATATAAAGCCTAGATATCGTTATATGTAGACTGTGTGATAAACTGCGATTTCACAACGTAACGTCATTTTTTTAAATTCAAAAAGTCGACGATAAACTTTCACAAAACACTTCGAAATACGTTTGTAATGCAACTTTAGGTATTAGTAAACGTTAATAAGCGATAAAATTCATCAGGAGGCGATGTAAAGATCATTAGCTGTCCGTCTGGAAAAATATCCGGCAAGAAACTCAACGAAAATATCCGGTCCTAGACCGGATTAGATACGGTGTCCTGCATGTGTTTGACCAAGAAAAAACTCGAAGGGAAATGACAAGACTCTAGACACCGTGTGGAAGCTGTAGGTACTGCAACCTCAGTCAATTAATTGTGGTTCACCTTTATCAATGGGATCAAGTAGCGCATGGATATATTTTCCCATTTTCAGTGATCAGTTTTTCCTGTGCTTTTCGATGTAAATGCCGTTCTGGTAAAGCCACAGCAGTGATTTAAGAAATACAGAGAACTACAGAGAATAAACAGAGAAATACAGAGAAATACAGAGAAATACAGAGAAATACAGAGAAATACAGAGAATAAACAGAGAAATACAGTGAATAAACAGAGAAATACAGAGAAATACAGAGAATAAACAGAGAAATACAGAGAAATACAGAGAATAAACAGAGAAATACAGAGAATAAACAGAGAAATACAGAGAAATACAGAGAATACAGAGAAATACAGAGAATAAACAGAGAAATACAGTGAATAAACAGAGAAATACAGAGAAATACAGAGAATAAACAGAGAAATACAGAGAATAAACAGAGAAATACAGAGAATAAACAGAGAAATACAGAGAAATACAGAGAATAAACAGAGAAATACAGAGAAATACAGAGAAATACAGAGAATAAACAGAGAAATACAGAGAATAAACAGAGAAATACAGAGAAATACAGAGAATAAACAGAGAATAAACAGAGAAATACAGAGAATAAACAGAGAATAAACAGAGAAATACAGAGAATAAACAGAGAATAAACAGAGAAATACAGAGAAATACAGAGAATAAACGAGAGAAATACAGAGAAATACAGAGAATAAACAGAGAAATACAGAGAAATACAGAGAAATACAGAGAATAAACAGAGAAATACAGAGAAATACAGAGAATAAACAGAGAACTACAGAGAATAAACAGAGAAATACAGAGAAATACAGAGAAATACAGAGAATAAACAGAGAAATACAGTGAATAAACAGAGAAATACAGAGAAATACAGAGAATAAACAGAGAAATACAGAGAATAAACAGAGAAATACAGAGAAATACAGAGAAATACAGAGAATAAACAGAGAAATACAGAGAATAAACAGAGAATAAACAGAGAAATACAGAGAATAAACAGGGAATAAACGGAGAAATACAGAGAAATACAGAGAATAAACAGAGAAATACAGAGAAATACAGAGAAATACAGAGAAATAGAGAGAATAAACGGAGAAATACAGAGAAATACAGAGAATAAACAGAGAAATACAGAGAAATACAGAGAATAAACAGAGAAATACAGAGAATAAACAGAGAAATACAGAGAATAAACAGAGAAATACAGAGAAATACAGAGAAATACAGAGAAATACAGAGAAAGGCTGAAATATAACCATTCCCCCACCACCCAACATTATGTCTGGATGTGTATGTAAAAACAGCATGTTCCAGTATGTTTGTGAGCGGTGAATGTGAACGTTAGTGGACATAGTGAGTCTGTCTGTGCTCTGAATGTGGACGTTAGTGGACATAGTGAGTCTGTCTGTGAATGTGGACGTTAGTGGACATAGTGAGTCTGTCTGTGAATGTGAACGTTAGTGGACATAGTGAGTCTGTCTGTGCTCTGAATGTGGACGTTAGTGGACATAGTGAGTCTGTCTGTGAATGTGGACGTTAGTGGACATAGTGAGTCTGTCTGTGAATGTGGACGTTAGTGGACATAGTGAGTCTGTCTGTGAATGTGAACGTTAGTGGACATAGTGAGTCTGTCTGTCTCTGAATGTGAACGTTAGTGGACATAGTGAGTCTGTCTCTGAATGTGAACGTTAGTGGACATAGTGAGTCTGTCTCTGAATGTGGACGTTAGTGGACATAGTGAGTCTGTCTGTCTTTGAATGTGAACGTTAGTGGACATAGTGAGTCTGTCTCTGAATGTGAACGTTAGTGGACATAGTGAGTCTGTCTGTGAATGTGGACGTTAGTGGACATGGTGAGTCTGTCTGTGAATGTGGACGTTAGTGGACATAGTGAGTCTC